>NW_028160156.1:0-56118 GCF_964263955.1 Coregonus lavaretus
CCGTGTCAAAGTAGCCTGTCATTTTGATCACTTGTGAGGTATTTAAAACGATTTTAGCTAAAGTCTCCAGTCATCTGAAATGATGAAATGCGTTTAGAAAAGGCAAACCGGACCCTAGGCTTAAAAATAAAATAAAATACCCATATGTGTAACATCTGCAAGTGCCTCTACTGCAGTATGCAACTGCAATTATATATTTGTTATGCTCTCGGGTACCTCACAGCCCCCCAGGTCACCCGTCTCTCGGCTCACTTTTAGTTTCCGACCTCCCAATTTACCAATGAAGCACTGTGTAAGGTGTTCCTTTTTGATTTTCCTCCTACACGTGACAATTGAAAACGTATTTAAAAATAGACGGCCTAGCAGCCATTTTAAACACCT
Source organism: Coregonus lavaretus (assembly GCF_964263955.1). Classification (NCBI taxonomy): domain Eukaryota; kingdom Metazoa; phylum Chordata; class Actinopteri; order Salmoniformes; family Salmonidae; genus Coregonus; species Coregonus lavaretus. Next base: position 382 of record NW_028160156.1, read on the forward strand.
CGCTGGAAGCGGTCCATTCACGTCGTAGGCTAATGAAGGGTTCTGAATTGTTATCGTGAAACATAATCAGTTCCCATCACTAGTGTTTGTTCAGTCTGGATCTATTCCAGTTCAGCTTTTTGGAAAATGTTTAATAGCCCACAACAATGATAGGTATATTAATTATGCATTTACTGCTGCTGAAATGTAACGGACTCACTCTAACCATGGCTATTCCCTCTCACAGTATTCCTAGTCGTATCTCTCAGTAGTAGTAGTAGTGTATCTGTCTAACCTCTCTCTGTCTCTCTCCCCCACTCTCTGCTCCTCTCCCCATCTCTCTCTCTCCCCCTCTCTCTCTCTCCCCCTCCCCCCTCTCTCTCCCCCCTCTCTCCCTCTCTCCCTCTCTGTCTCTCTCTCTCTCTGTCTCTCTCTCTCTCTCTCTCTCTCTCTCTCTCTCTCTCTCTCTCTCTCTCAGATAAACCAGAGAACTATGACGTGTGGTACGAGAGTCGCTTCGAGGACTGTGACAAAGAGGCCTGCCTGTCCTTCTCCAAGGAGTCTCTGTGTAACCGTGTCACCGTGGACCACAACTACTACGCCGTGTGTCAGAACCTGCTATCGCGCTACGCCACGTGGCGAGGGACCACCGGCGGCCTGCTCCACGACCCCCCCGCCCACATAGCCAAAGACGGCCAGCTGGAAGCGCTGTTGGACGAGTGCACCAACCCCAAAAAACGCTACGGACGCTTCACAGCCGCCAAGGAGCTGAGGGACTACCTCACCCAGCTAGTTTCCTCCTCCTCCGCCACGGCGAGGTAATGAACGGAGCCGGCGGTTAGCAGTAGCCTGCAGCTCAGTGTGGCTGGTCAGGGTTGGGCTTGGGTTTGACCCCTGACCTTGACCCCAGGAACTTGAACCTTGACCCTCCTCGTCTCACTTCAAGTGCAGGAGATCTCCTCCTCACTGGTCACACGGCAGCAGCAGCAGTAGTGATTGGTCCTCTCCTTTCCTGGTGGAAACCAACCTGCAAAAGCCTCATAGAGGAGATGTTTAAAAGGGAACTAGAAAGTCCTTCGCTGCTGGTTTATGTTATTGACTTCTGACTTTGTTTGGTAGCTGGTGAGAATGAGGTGCTTGGAGCTGAAGGACCAGGAGAAGGGAGATCAACGGACCCCTCTCCCCCCAGAGCAGGGCTGCTATCCTGGGGAAGGCTGAGGGAAGACCGGGGCTCCATGGCTACTCTAACGTAACCTGTGGTTGTCTGACTACGTGACGTCTCTCCATCAGGACTCTTGTGTTTGCTAACATTTGAATCTTAACAATGTGTTTTTTTTTTCTGACATGATCTATTGTGCTTATGGTTTGGGGTTGAATGAATCTCAGAACAGGAGCGTGTTTAAATTTCTGCTGTGTGTCAGAAGGCTGGTTTGGGCTGAGGGGAAGGTAGCTAGCACAGCTCTCCCACAGATCCACCTACAGTCAGGCAGCTGCAGAGACCTGGGCACAGATCCACCTACAGTCAGGCAGCTGCAGAGACCTGGGCACAGATCCACCTACAGTCAGGCAGCTGCAGAGACCTGGGCACAGATCCACCTACAGTCAGGCAGCTGCAGAGACCTGGGCACAGCAGGCAAAGAGAGGGAGGTGGAAAATACAAATCCTTGGTGGCTGTAAAAGTCTTACTTCCTGCTACTCTAATCAATCACTCGATTTCCAGTTCCCCTGGAGTCAGGCAATCAAGGTTTTTCTATAGAGAGGGAGAGAGGGAGGTACATAGGAATATAATAGGAACAGGTTATATATTAGATGATATTGTGAATATACCAAAGAGGCTATATGGAACACTGAACTACCCCCCCCCCCCCCCCCCCCCCCGTACCATGAAGCAATGCTGTTCTGACCTTGTAGGACTGCCCAAAGGATACTCCCTCCCTCTGCGTGTGTCTCGAAACAGGGTCAAGGTTAGCCAAGCTGAAATAGAACTAAGCCCAGGGTTAGGGTTAGCCAAGCTGAAATAGAACTAAGCCCAGGGTTAGGGTTAGCCAAGCTGAAATAGAACTAAGCCCAGGGTCAGGGTTAACCAAGCTGAAATAGAACTAAGCCCAGGGTCAGGGTTAACCAAGCTGAAATAGAACTAAGCCCAGGGTCAGGGTTAACCAAGCTGAAATAGAACTAAGCCCAGGGTCAGGGTTAACCAAGCTGAAATAGAACTAAGCCCAGGGTCAGGGTTAACCAAGCTGAAATAGGGGGCTCTGTTTGAGTAGTAAAAAATGAAATAGATCCTTAATTCCTTCCTTGGTGTAAGCTCTGATCTGACATCAGTTGAGGTGAAAGACATTTAGTGGAATCAGTGATTACTGGAAGGAAGGAAGGAAGGAAGGAAGGAAGGAAGGAAGGAAGGAAGGAAGGAAGGAAGGAAGGAAGGAAGGAAGGAAGGAAGGAAGGAAGGAAGGAAGGAAGGAAGCGTTTTCAAAGTATTCAACAGACTGTGTGTCCCAACACTTCCAAATAGACTCCTCTCCTTGTGTTCTTTCCTTCACTATCAGTCACGATCACTGTCGGTGCACAATAGATAGGATGAGGTTAAAGAACTGGATAGATCATCATATTAATTTCACCTATCAGGTTCTTTCAGATGGGTGGTGGTGAGTGGGTAAAAGAACAAGGACAGGAAGTGATTTGGGAGAATCGGACCAAAGTGTAAATGTCGGATTTCCATTGCAGTGGATTGCAGTACCTACAGAGTCTCTAATTGGCTGTAATTGATTCATGGCTTGCTGTTTAGTTTTCTAAGGGGTCCTCCAATCTCTCCTGCAGTTCCACTGTCTGACTGTTTGAACGTAACTGTTCTGTGTGTTATGTACTTCCTCAACAGCCCAGATTTGACTTCTCACATGTTGTAATCTCTTGAGTTTGTGTTCGATATTAAACGTTGTCTCCTCACCACACAGCATCACTTTGAGCCATCAAGCTTTAAATGGGCTGTATTTCTAATCTCCAGAAAATGCTATGGGAAAGCAAAGCTAGCAAAGCGGATCCAGAGTGCTTGTTGTCCTTCCACAGGTCCAGGGGCAGTTAAATGACCCCTGTCTGACTAGTTTGGCCAAATAATAGAATGGATTATTATAGTTACGGTTTAGAATCTCCTTGCACCCGTCTGAAATGGCACCCTATTCCCTATATAGTGCACTACTTTAGACCAGAGCCTTATGGCACCCTATTCCCTATATAGTGCACTACTTTAGACCAGAAGGTAGTGCATTATATAGGGAATAGGGTGCCATTTGGGATGCACACCCTTGTTTTTGTTGTTATCAGGAATGTGTCCTGTTTCCCCTGGCCTGGAGGATTCTGATTGGTCCATTCAGTAGCTGGAGGAGGGATTTGTATGTGCATAAATAACTGTCCGCTTTTGTAATGTTTCATTTGAGTGTTAAATCAGCAAGTCTGATTCTACTGTGCCTTTCATTCAAAAGTTTATTTACAACTTTTTAGTGGGTTTAAATATTAAAATATATATATATATAAACTTACCTGGTGTGTTGTTGATGTTTCTATCAGTCAGGTTCTCAGGTGTTCTGCAGGTTATTGGCCTTTATAACATTTCAAAACAGATTTATTTTTCTTCCGTCACTCGCTCTGATGCCTGACTGTCACACGGATGCCTGACTGTCGCGCTGATGCCTGACTGTCACACGGATGCCTGACTGTCGCTCTGATGCCTGACTGTCACACGGATGCCTGACTGTCGCTCTGATGCCTGACTGTCGCTCTGATGCCTGACTGTCGCTCTGATGCCTGACTGTCGCTCTGATGCCTGACTGTCGCTCTGATGCCTGACTGTCGCTCTGATGCCTGACTGTCACACGGATGCCTGACTGTCGCTCTGATGCCTGACTGTCGCTCTGATGCCTGACTGTCACACGGATGCCTGACTGTCGCTCTGATGCCTGACTGTCGCGCTGATGCCTGACTGTCGCTCTGATGCCTGACTGTCACACGGATACCTGACTGTCGCTCTGATGCCTGACTGTCGCTCTGATGCCTGACTGTCGCTCTGATGCCTGACTGTCGCTCTGATGCCTGACTGTCGCGCTGATGCCTGACTGTCGCTCTGATGCCTGACTGTCGCTCTGATGCCTGACTGTCGCTCTGATGCCTGACTGTCGCGCTGATGCCTGACTGTCGCTCTGATGCCTGACTGTCACACGGATGCCTGACTGTCGCTCTGATGCCTGAGAATCGCTCTGATAACCTGACTGTTGCTCTGATGCCTGACTGTCATCCTTCTGACAGTTATTTTTTCTATGCTTCATCCAGTTTCTGCTCTGCTTTCGGGTTATGGGTGTATAGTGTCTGTGTGTGTGTTTTCACCTCAGGCCCAAGTGCCTCTCTGCTCTCTGCTCTCACCAGAGTAGAGCACTCTAACCAGAGTATACAATGCATTTGGAAAGTATTCAGACCCCTTGACTTTTTCCACATTTTGTTACGTTACAGCCTTATTCTAAAATTGTTTAAATTGTTTTTCTCCCTCATCAATCTACACACAATACCCCATAATGACAAAGCAAAAACAGGTTTATAGAAATGTTTACAAATGTATTACAAAAAAAACTGAAATATAACATTTACATAAGTATTCAGAACCTTTACACAGTACTTTGTTGAAGCACCTTTGGCAGCGATTACAGCCTCAAGTCTTCTTGGGTATGACGCTACAAGCTTGGCACACCTGTATTTGGGGAGTTTCTCCCATTCTTCTCTGCAGATCCTCTCAAGCTCTGTCAGGTTGGATGAGGAGCGTCGCTGCACAGATATTTTCAGTTCTCTCCAGAGATGTTCGATCGGGTTCAAGTCTGGGCTCAGGCTGTGCCACTCAAGGACATTCAGAGACTTGTCCCGAAGCCACTCCTGCTTTGTCTTTGCTGTGTGCTTAGGGTCGTTGTCCTGTTGGAAGGTGAACCTTCACCCCAGTCTGAGGTCCTGAGCACTCTGGAGCAGGTTTTCATCAAGGATCTCTCTGTACTTTGCTCCGTTGATCTTTCCCTCGATCCGGACTAGTCTCCCAGTCCCTGCCGCTGAAAAACATCCCCACAGCATGATGCTGCCACCACCATGCTTCACCGTAGGGATGGTGCCAGGTTTCCTCCAGACGTGACGCTTGGCATTCAGGCCAAAGAGTTCAATCATGGTTTCAACAGACCAGAGAATCTTGTTTCTCATGGTCTAAGAGTCTTTAGGTGCCTTTGGCAAACTCCAAGTGCGCTTTCATGTGCCTTTTACTGAGGAGTGGCTTCTGTCTGGCCACTCTACCATAAAGGCCTGACTGGTGGAGTGCTGCAGAGATGGTTGTCCTTCTGGAAGGTTCTCCCATCTCCACAGAGGAACTCTGGAGCTCTGTCAGAGTGACCATCGGGTTCTAGGTCACCTCCCTGACCAAGGCCCTTCTCCCCCGATTGCTCAGTTTGGCCGGGCGGCCAGCTCTAGGAAGAGTCTTGGTGGTTCCAAACTTCTTCCATTGAAGAATGATGGAGGCCACTGTGTTCTTGGGGACCTACAAATGCTGCGGAAATGTTTTGGTACCCTTCCCCAGATCTGTGCCTCGACACAATCCTGTCTCGGAGCTCTACGGACAATTCCTTTGACCTCATGGCTTGGTTTTTGCTCTGACATGTATTGTCAACTGTGGGACCTTAAATAGACCGGTGTATTTCTTTCCAAATCATGTCCAATCAATTGCATTTACCACAGGTGGACTCCAATCAAGTTGTAAAAACATCTGAAGGATAATCAATGGAAACAGGATGCACCTGAGCTCAAATTTGAGTCTTATAGCAAATGGTCTGAATACTTATGTAAATAAGGTATTTCTGTTTTTTTTTTAAATAAATTTGCTAAAATTTCTAAAAACCTGTGTTAGCTTTGCCATTATTGGGTATTGTGTGTAGATTGATGAGGAAAATGTGTTATTTCATCTATTTTAGAATAAGGCTGTAACGTGACAAAATGTGGAAAAAGTCAAGGGGTCTGAATACTTTCCGAATGCACTGTATCTCTAACCAGTGTATAGTTATCTCCCTTTGTGAACCGTGCTGAGGTCAACTCACACACACAGTAGTTCAGTTTGTCCCGCCGGGTCCGAGACCCAGCACCTATGATCCAAATGAGAGCCAGATGGTACCTTGAGTCATGCACATTTTTTAATTGTCTAATGGAAAATTGTTTTCCACATTTTTAATTTTCATCAGCCAACAACAACACGAGTAATCAACAGCAAAATCAGACAACACCCATAGTAGAGTAGTTGACCTCATTCAGTTGGTCAGCTTGTCGCGTTCAGATGGCGAGTGACACAGGGAGAGAAACTTGTCATTGTACAACATTCTTAATGCAGTCCTAAAGTAATGCAACACCTTTCGAAAGCTGTTTTGAAGAGGAGCATCACCGCTACATGGGATGTATTTTGCGCTCGCCAATGGGCCCCCCGTGTAGCTCAGTTGGTAGAGCATGGCGCTTGCAATGCCAGGGTTGTGGGTTCGATTCCCACAGGGGGGGGCAGTATGAAAAATGTATGCACTCACTTAACTATAAGTCGCTCTGGATAAGAACTAAATGACTGAAATGTAAGCGCATAACAGAGATGAGGATGAATAAGACAGTTGCAGCAACAAGATAATGTTTAGTTTGTGATCTAGCAAATGATTAGCCCAATGGGGGTACATGCAGACGGGCTGGGGCGGAACTAACTACTGCTCCAGCCAATTAGAAACTCGTATATTAGTATTTATCTCGCTCTCTCTCTCATCCCCTTCTTCTTCTTCTTCTCTGTAATTCTCCCTCTTTCTTTGACACACCCGACTGCTGGTATGTGTAAGGCCCAGCATACTTTGTCGTTGGGGTGTGTTTTAGTCTTTAGCTACACTTCCATGGGGGTTTTCAGCAGGGCCGGTGCCTGAATGAATCAGTTGGATGGGCATTTGATTTCCGTAAGGGGGCACGTTTATTCATTTTTTTTTTTTATATGAAAATACCTGGGATAGGATAAAGTAATCCTTATACCCCCCCCCCCCCCCCCCCAAAAAAAAAAATGTAATAAATAAAATAAAAACATTGTAAAGTGGTAGTCCCACTGGCTATAAGGTGAATGCACCTATTTGTAAGTCGCTCTGGATAAGAGCGTCTGCTAAATGACGTAAATGTAATATGTGTGCTATATTAAAGACCATAGGCGGCACGTGAGTTTTCAATTTTTGGGGAAGCTTACAATTTATCCTGCCGTTTCTACAGAGCTGCGTGCCAGTTATGGTTATTTTTATAGAAGCGCGTTTTTCGTGGGACAGTTTTTCATTTCAATAATAAAGTTCTCAATCATTGTCGTATGGTTAATCATAAAAATCTGAATTAAAATGATAAAATATCAAACTAATGCACCATGGACACATTGATACCTCGTGATCCATTGGCCGCTAAAGAAAGGAGCGCGTGGAACTTGAGATGTTTATTAATTAATAATTAATTAATTGAGCGCTTATTAGCGCTGGACGTGGTGAGTTAAAACTATCTGAAATCAGACATCCACGAATGGGCACTTTCCTACAATTTGCGCACAGCAGGCCAGGTATTTCTATGGGTGCTCAGGTGCAACATTTACAATTATACTCATTATCACACACAGCCGCAACTCAATAATCAGCAATGCCTATCGCCTCGCCTCCCCAAACTGCTAGCTTCCCAAATAGGCAGAGGCCTATGTGCTTGTGATTTGAAACAATCCACCGCTTTTTTTTTTTTTGAAGAAGAAGAAGAAGCTAATGATCCTCTGTGGTTCTCTCTGGTGAAGTATTTTGAATGATTTTATTGAGATAGGAGTAATTAAATAATTTTGGCAAAACATCAATTTACTTTAGGGCAAGCCGGCAGTCGAATTGTGCACTGTGCTCCCACCAACTTTCCTTTCCAATTCCCTTGGCTGAAACCAGAGATCTGTATACAATGATGAGATGCTCATGTCTCCGACCTACCAATGGGAGTCGTTGTCCCAAAGGCGGGAAGGCAGGCAGCAAGTTTAGGTCTGCGTATCAAGCCCATAGAAATCCTGGACAGATTTTTGGCAAGAGTGAGCCCTCTCGCTTCGCTTCTTCCTCTATGCTGAAACGATCTCACCAGAGAAGGCATGCGAGTGAGCGAAACAGCGCCCTCCTCTCTTACTGTATGTATCCCATGTATCTGATGCTGTCTGGCCAAAAACAATATGACAATATTTATCCAGACAGCATCAGATACATGGTCTACACATACTGAGACAGAGGGGGCGCTGTTTCGCCCGCTTGGATGTGTTATCTGAGATTGATGCGTTTTTCTGTCGGGCGGGCGTCTCGGTCAAATAAATTATCAATATTTCAATATTTTTATTTGGACGGGCAAGGAGGTGTACGGTAGGGTGGGCCAGGCCCTCTAAGGCCCGCCCATAACGCCGGCCCTGCTTTTCAGTATTGGATAATGAGAGATTTATGTTGCATTCTGCATGGCCAGCAGCATTACCGGTAGTTAGTGAGTGAGTGTGTCCAATAATACCCATGGGGGGCGCACGATTGGCCCAGCGTCGTCCAGGGTAGGGGAGGGAATATCCCGGAAGGGATGTACCTCAGTTGGTAGAGCATGGCGTTTGCAACGCCAGGGTTGTGGGTTTGATTCCCACGGGGGGGCCCACTATGAAAAAAATAAAAAAATAAATGTATGCACTCACTAACTGTAAATCGCTCTGGATAAGAGCTTCCGCTAAAATGACTAACAATATACACATGTAATACTAGCTGGGTGAGCCTGTATTGGAAGAGGAAGAGGAAGAGGAATCGCTGCTGGTACAAAACGGGTATTATGGTTATTTCTGTCTACTCATGTGACTACCTGTAAGGCAGGCTATCAGCAGCAGACCCCCCCCCTCCCCCCCAGATACTCCCAGACTGCAGCTTATCAGCCGAGGTGGGTTTTGAGGGAGGAGGCATTGTAAAAATGATCTAAATCTCTCTACATTACTTTAGCCTCGCCTGTCATATACCCAGCACTGGCAAGGAACAGATGTCTTATTTAGGCCATGAACGGAGAGAGGTGGGATAGAGAGAGAACCTCCCTGTGTTCGATTACAGTAGAAAAAACAAGTAGATGAAAAATGAGGCTGAAAGAGCAGTGTCCTGGTTGTTGCTGTGTCTCTGCTAACGTGATGTAAAGTCTATTTCATGGTTCGTCAGCCCCAGCAGAGAAGGAGAGAGAGGGAGAGAGACATTTTAGATGCGGAATAACCTATATTTTTCTGAGGGGAAATGGATTTCACCGGTCGTGTTGTGTTGAGGACAGGACAGGACAGGACATAAATAAGTGTGTCGAGGTAGGGAGCCACTTGGCCCCTGTTCTGGGGGCCTCTCCATGTTTAGGTGGTAGGAGGGAAAGAGAGAGGGAGGGAAGGAGAGAGAGGGGGGAGAGGTAGGGAAGGAGGGAGAGATGGAGGGAGGGAAAGAGAGAGGGAGGGAAGGAGAGAGAGGGGGGAGAGGAAGGGAAGGAGGGAGAGGGGGAGGGAGGGAGAGAGAGGGGGGAGAGGTAGGGAAGGAGGGAGAGATGGAGGGAGGGAAAGAGAGAGGGAGGGAAGGAGAGCGAGGGGGGAGAGGAAGGGAAGGAGGGAGAGATGGAGGGAGGGAAAGAGAGGGGGGAGAGGTAGGGAAGGAGGGAGAGATGGAGGGAGGGAAAGAGAGAGGGAGGGAAGGAGAGAGAGGGGAGAGGAAGGGAAGGAGGGAGAGATGGAGGGAAGGAAAGAGAGAGGGAGGGAAGGAGAGAGAGGGGGGAGAGGAAGGGAAGGAGGGAGAGGGGGAGGGAGGGAAAGAGAGCGGGAGCGAAGGAGAGACAGGGAGGAAAAGGGAGAGAGGGAGGGAAACGGGGGGAGAGAGATTGAGTGTACCCCAAATGGCATTATGAAAATTATGCACTCACTAACTGTAAGTCACTCTGGATAAGAGCGTCTGCTAAATGACTAAAATGTAAATATCAACATAATGTAACAGATTGGCTAGTAGAGACGGTGAGCAACGCTCCAACCATTTATTGTACATGTGTTATTACCGTCTTAGATCAGTGATCACTGGGAAAGATACATCTTTATTTTTTCATGAGTTTAAACAATGCCTAGAAAGAGGAAAGGGGGAGGGAGGGGAGGGAGGTGGAGGAAAGGGGGAGGAAAGGGGGGAGGGAGGGGGAGGTAGGGGGAGGGGGAGGTAGGGGGAGGAAAGGGGGAGGGAGGGGGAGGTAGGGGGAGGGAGTGGGAGGTAGGGGGAGGGGGAGGTAGGGGGAGGGAGGGGGAGGTAGGGGGAGGGAAGGGGGAGGGGGAGGTAGGGTTGGGGTCGGAGAGGTTTAGAGAGAGGTGCGGAAACAACCTGGTCTCAGATCGTTTCGTATTATTCTGTAGGTAAATCCGAAACACTCCATTTATTAACATACGTTACGTTTAGTATGGTTTGCATTTATATGTGGATGTCCATAATTCATTTCTGCATTGCAATTGGTACAATGTGTTACGAATTTAAACAATGTAGTATGTTACAAATATGTTTAAAAAAAAATTAAAATAAAAACGTATGATATGTTACGAATTCAAATGTGTTGTTGCTAACGTTAGATAGGTGGCTCACGTTAGCTAGGCTAGGGGTTTAAGGGTAGGAGTTAGGTTAAAGGGTTAAGGTTAGGGGAAGGATTAGCTAACATGCTAAGTAGTCGCAAAATAGCTAAAATATAGTAGTAAGTAGTTGGAAAGTTACTAATTAGCTAAAATGCTAAAGTTGTCCGTGATGACATTCAAACTGTTGGGTTGCTAGACATTCGCATTATACCTTCCTTTCGTTTGTGCCTTAAGTAACCTGTCTTATAGAACCATACCAAACATAACATATCATACCTGTCTTATGGAACCATACCAAACATAACATATCATACCTGTCTTATGGAACCATACCAAACATAACATATAATACCTGTCTTATGGAACCATACCAAACATAACATATCATACCTGTCTTATGGAACCATACCAAACATAACATATCATACCTGTCTTATGGAACCATACCAAACATAACATATCATACCTGTCTTATGGAACCATACCAAACATAACATATCATACCTGTCTTATGGAACCATACCAAACATAACATATCATACCTGTCTTATGGAACCATACCTAACATAACATATCATACCTGTCTTATGGAACCATACCTAACATATCATACCTGTCTTATGGAACCATACCTAACATAACATATCATATGTTTGATTTGCATTTACTATGTTACGTCTAGTCTATGAAAGGTTGAAGTAGGAATGGAGGGTCTAGTCCAGAGATGGGGGTTGAGGTCATAGAGAGGAGGGGAAAGGTGGACGTGGGGTAGGAGAGAGGACGGGAAAGGGGGTAGTCGGAGGAGGTAGGGTTGGGTCTGAGACCTAGATTTGACAGGGAATTTGCTTTGGTTGATGGGGGTGAGCTTCCATGTGACCTGAGAGAGGGAGGAAAAACAGAGTAAGTGTGAAAACTATCCTGCTGCAGAAAGCCAAGGTCAACCGTAGCGTAGCAACACACTCACAAAGGTCAAACATAACGTAGCACTGCTGTAGGCTGGGACAACTGGTCTTCTTCCAAGAGGAGCCCAGGGACACACACAAACTTTGAACTCTATCAACTCCAACTTAAATGTATTGGCTTCGCTATGCAAACCTTTACGTTACAAATAACGGCCACTGACGTTTTGTAAATTTTCCTAAATGTTTGTATTTTACATTGCTCATTTGTCAGAATTTTGAAATCACAAACAGAAAAGTATTTAGAGCCTTTTTTCCCTTCTATTCCCCAGACGATGTGCTGTAGGACGTTGGTACCTAGCCGGGCGCTAATGCGTCTCTCACTCCTCACTGAATGAATGACAAATGGATGAATGGGCGATAATTGTGCACCTTACTTCACAATTGAATATAAATGAGGCCTACCTGAATGATAAGGAGGGTGAAGAGGTTGATTTCGTTTAGAACCACAGTAGTGTAATGATGACTTTGTGTTAAGTCTATTTATCAACGTTGGCGCTCATGTTAATCATTTGATACCGTTCTCTTTTTCATTTTACTTTGTAAAAAGAAGCTTAAACGGGACTGTTTTATTTACTGTAACTCTATTACTTATCAAATGTATTTTTAAGGGAAATGAAAACATGCTACGTGATGCCAGTCATCCTGCACAGCCGGCCCATCCAAACTATACCAAAACTAATTTCACACGTAAGAGTTAGCCTATAGACCAGATTTAAATTGACAGTAATCTGATGAGTGACAATATTATGCCGATCAGTTGTCAAATTGTACATGAAGAGATGGGCGCATCTTGTAATGGACAGATGCAAGGAAAGGAGCATCACTTTATCAGATCCTCCTTCAGAGTCACATGCAGGTAAAACATTTTGATTTCTATATTTTGTATTTTTTAAGGATCCCCATTAGTTCCTGCCAAGGCAGCAGCTACTCTTCCTGGGGTCCAAACACATTAAAGCAGTTACATCACATCTAAAACAAAAGATAAAACAGTACTACATATAACATTATTACACCACTACATATCTACAGTACAAAATGTACAATGCAAAATGTATAATACCACCATACAGCAATATTACAATGTGTGCGTATGCATGTCTATACCTTTGTGTGTGTCTCTTCACAGTCCCCGTTGTTCCATAAGGTGTATTTTTATGTTTTTTAAATCTGATTCTACTGCTTGCATCAGTTACCTGATGTGGAATAGAGTTCCATGTAGTCATGGCTCTATGTAGTACTGTGCACCTCCCATAGTCTGTTCTGGACTTGGGGATTGTGAAGAGACCTCTGGTGTTATGTCTTGTGGGGAATGCATGAGTGTCCGAGCTGTCTGCAGGTATTTTAAACAGACAACCCGGTACATTGATCTTGTCAACACCTCTTACAAAAACAAGTAGTGATGAAGTCAATCTCTCTTTCACTTTGAGCCAGGAGAGATTGACATGCATATCATTAATGTTAGCTCTCCGTGTACTTTTAAGGGCCAGACGTTATGCCCTATTCTGTAGTTGAGGTTTAGGGTTTAGTGAATGATTTGTCCCAAATACAATGCTTTTAGTTTTGGAAATATTTAGGACTAACTTATTCCTTGCTACCCATTCTGAAACTAACAGCAGCTCTTTGTTAAGTGTTGCTGTCATTTCAGTCGCTGTAGTAGCTGACGTGTACAGTGTTGAGTCATCTGCATACATAGACACACTGGCTTTACTCAAAGCCAGTGGCATGTCGTTAGTAAAGATTGCAAAAAGTAAGGGGCCTAGACAACTGCCCTGGGGAATTCCTGATTCTACCTGGATTATGTTGGAGAGGCTTCCATTAAAGAACACCCTCTGTGTTCTGTTAGACAAGTAACTCTTTATCCACAATATAGCAAGGGGTGTAAAGCTGTAACACATACGTTATTCCAGCAACAGACTATAATCGATAATGTCAAAAGCCGCACTGAAGTCTAACAAGACAGTCCCCACAATCATTGTATCATCAATTTCTCTCAGTCAATCATCAGTCATTTGTGTAAGTGCTGTGCTTGTTGAGTGTCCTTCCCTATAAGCGTGCTGAAAGTCTGTTGTCAATTTGTTTACTGTGAAATAGCATTGTATCTAGTCAAACACAATTACATTTACATTTACGTCATTTAGCAGACGCTTGAGTTGCAGTAATCCAGACAGGAGATGACAAGTGCCTGGATTAGGACCTGTGCCGCTTCCTGTGTAAGGCAGGGTCGTACTCTCCGAATGTTGTAGAGCATGAACCTGCAGGATCGGGTCACCGCCTTGATGTTAGCGGAGAACGACAGGGTGTTGACCAGGGTCACGCCAAGGCTCTTCGCACTCTGGGAGGAGGACACAATGGAGTTGTCAACCGTGATGGCGAGATCATGGAACGGGCAGTCCTTCCCCGGGAGGAAGAGCAGCTCCGTCTTGCCAAGGTTCAGCTTGAGGTGGTGATCCGTCATCCATACTGATATGTCTGCCAGACATGCAGAGATGCGATTCGCCACCTGGTTATCAGAAGGGGAAAGGAGAAGATTAGTTGTGTATCGTCAGCGTAGCAATGATAGGAGAGGCCATGTGAGGATATGACAGAGCCAAGTGACTTGGTGTATAGCGAGAATAGGAGAGGGCCTAGAACTGAGCCCTGGGGGACACCAGTGGTGAGAGCACGTGGTGCGGAGACAGCTTCTCGCCACGCCACTTGGTAGGAGCGACCGGTCAGGTAGGACGCAATCCAAGAGTGAGCCGCGCCGGAGATGCCCAGCTCGGAGAGGGTGGAGAGGAGGATCTGATGGTTCACAGTATCAAAGGCAGCAGACAGGTCTAGAAGGACAAGAGCAGAGGAGAGAGAGTTAGCTTTAGCAGTGCGGAGAGCCTCCGTGACACAGAGAAGAGCAGTCTCAGTTGAATGACCAGTCCTGAAACCTGACTGGTTTGGATCAAGAAGGTCATTCTGAGAGAGATAGCAAGAGAGTTGGCTAAAGACGGCACGCTCAATAGTTTTGGAAAGAAAAGAAAGAAGGGATACTGGTCTGTAGTTGTTGACATCAGAGGGATCAAGTGTTGGTTTTTTGAGAAGGGGTGCAACTCTCGCTCTCTTGAAGACGGAAGGGACATAGCCAGCGGTCAAGGATGAGTTGATCAGCGAGGTGAGGTAGGGGAGAAGGTCACCGGAGATGGTCTGGAGAAGAGAGGAGGGGATGGGGTCAAGCGGGCAGGTTGTTGGGCGGCCTGTAGTCACAAGTCGCAAGATTTTATCTGGAGAGAGAGGGGAGAAAGAAGTCAAAGCATAGGGTAGGGCAGTGTGAGCAGGACCAGCAGTGTCATTAGACTTAACAAACGAGGATCGGATGTCGTCAAACTTCTTTTCATAGTGGTTGACGTTGACGAAGTCATCCACAGAGAGGGAGGAGGAGGGGAGGGGAGGGGGGGGGGGGGGGGGGGGGGAGGAGGATTCAGCAGGGAGGAGAATGTGGCAAAGAGCTTCCTAGGGTTAGAGGCAGATGCTTGGAATTTAGAGTGGTAGAAAGTGGCCTTAGCAGCAGAAACAGATGAAGAAAATGTAGAGAGGAGGGAGTGAAAAGATGCCAGGTTCGCAGGGAGTCTAGTTTTCTTCCATTTCCGCTCAGCTGCCCGGAGCTCTGTTCTGTGAGCTCGCAATGAGTCATCAAGCCACGGAGCTGGAGGGGAGGACCGAGCCGGCCGGGAGGATAGGGGACACAGAGAGTCAAAGGATGCAGAAAGGGAGGAGAAGAGGGTTGAGGAGGCAGAATCAGGAGATTGGAGGGAGAAGGATTGAGCAGAGGGAAGAGATGATAGGATGGAAGAGGAGAGAGTAGTGGGAGAGAGAGAGCGAAGGTTGCGGCGACGCATTACCATCTGTGTAGGGGCAGAGTGAGTAGTGTTGGAGGAGAGCGAGAGAGAAAAGGATACAAAGTAGTGGTCGGAGACATGGAGGGGAGTTGCAGTGAGATTAGTAGAAGAGCAGCATCTAGTAAAGATGAGGTCAAGCGTATTGCCTGCCTTGTGAGTAGGGGGGGACGGTGAGAGGGTGAGGTCAAAAGAGGAGAGGAGTGAAAAGAAGGAGGCAGAGAGAAATGAGTCAAATGTAGACGTAGGGAGGTTGAAATCCCCCAAAACTGTGAGGGGTGAGCCATCCTCAGGAAAGGAACTTATCAAGGCGTCAAGCTCATTGATGAACTCTCCAAGGGAACCTGGAGGGCGATAGATGACAAGGATATTAAGCTTAAATGGGCTAGTGACTGTGACAGCATGGAATTCAAATGAGGAGATAGACATATGGGTTAGGGGAAAAATTGAGAATGTCCACTTGGGAGAGATGAGGATTCCTGTGCCACCACCCCTCTGACCAGATGCTCTCGGGGTATGCGAGAACACATGGTCAGACAAGGAGAGAGCAGTAGGAGTAGCAGTGTTTTCAGTGGTAATCCATGTTTCCGTCAGCTCCAGGAAGTCGAGGGACTGGAGGGTAGCATAGGCTGGGATGAAGTCAGCCTTGTTGGCAGCAGAACGGCAGTTCCAGAGGCTGCCTGAGACCTGGAACTCCAGGTGTGTGGTGCGTGCAGGGACCACCAGGTTAGAGAGGCAGCAGCCACGCGGTGTGAGGCGTTTGTGTAGCCTGTGCGGAGAGGAGAGAACAGGGATAGGCAGAGGCATAGTTGACAGGCTGTAGCAAATGGCTACAATAATGCAGAGGAGATCGGAATGAAATGAACTAAACATCTGGGAAAGGAGAGAGCGAATAAAACACCCGAATAAAACTCTCCCAACTTCCACTTTAGAAATTAGAATTGTTGTAAACTACAGCGGTTCAATGTTTCAAGGAATAGACTCAACTTACTTTATTCAGCTAGCTAACTATGACGCCATAGCTAACTAGCATGCTAGCATCCAATAACACACGGTTTAGCACCAATACTTGGTTACAACAAACTACCAATAGTGGGTTAACACGCTAAACAGATAATTCGTGTCCGTGTCTAGTTCCTTTCATAACGCAGCAATAATTAAACGTTGGCTAGCGCAGCAATAATTAAACGTTGGCTAGCTAGCACAAAGATAATGTATTTAGCTGCTACAGTACTGCTAGCGTTGGCTAGCTAGCAATGGCTGCTGTGTTGACTTTGTTTGAGAAACGGCGTCGCTGCGAACGAATGTAGCTGGCTAAAATTATATTGTATTTAGTTTCTATAGTACTGCCAGCTGGTAGCGTTGGCTAGCTAGCAATGGCTGCGGTGATGACTTTGTTTGAAAAACGGCGTCGCTGCGAACGAATGTAGCTGGCTAAAAGGATATTGTATTTAGTTGCTACAGTACTGCTAGCTGCTAGCTGGTAGTGTTGGCTAGCGAGCAATGGCTGCGGTGTTGACTTTGTTTGAAAAACGGCGTCGCTGCGAACGAATATAGCTGGCTAGCTAACCTCGATAGTTACTCTATACTACACCTTTATCTTTGATACAAATACAACTATGTAGCTAGCCAACATTACACTAATCAAATCGTTCTATTGTAATGTAATGTGTCATATTACCTGCGGAGCGAAGTACAGCATGACTACTCACCTCGCCTGCCGGAAATACAATTATTTCTAGAAGTTTACTAAGGGTTGGTAACAGGCTAAATTGGTCCGCTATTTGAGCCAGTAAAGGGGGCTTTACTATTCTTGGGTAGCAGAATGGCTTTAGCTTCTCTCCAGGCCTGAGGGCACACACTTTCTAGTAGGCTTAAATTGAAGATGTGGCAAATAGGAGTGGCAATATCGTCCGCTATTACCCTCAGTAATTTTCCATCCAGATTGTCAGACCCCGGTGGCTTGTCATTGTTGATAGACAGCAATCATTTTTTCACCTCTTTCACAATGACTTTACGGAATTCATAAGTACAAACCTTGTCTTTCATAATATGGTCAGATATACTCGGATGTGTAGTGTCAGCGTTTGTTGCTGGCATGTCATTCCTAAGTTTGCTTATCTTGCCAATAAAAAACTAATTAAAGTAGTTGGCAATATCAGTGGGTTTTGTGATGAATGAGCCATCTGATTCAATGAATGATAGAGCCGAGTTTGCCTTTTTTCCCAAAATGTCATTAAAGGTGCTCCAAAGCTTTTTACTATCATTCTTTATATCATATTTATGTTTCAGAGTATAGTTTATTTTTCTTCAGTTTAATCACATGATTTCTTAATTTGCAGTACATTTGCCAATCGGTTGGTCTGCCAGACTTATTTGCCATTCCTTTTGCCTCTGTCACGGTTTCGGCCGAGGCTGCTCCTCCTCCTGGTTCGGGCAGGCTTCGGCGGTCGTCGTCTCCGGAGTACTAGCTGCCACGGATCTATGTTTCATGTTCGTTTGGTTTGGTCTTGATGTTGTACACCTGTGTCTAGTTAGTCCTCGTTAGTGTTCTATTTAGTTCTCGTTGTGTGTGTCTGTGTTTGTGTGTTATTGATTCGCTGTCGTGTTTGTGCGCTACTGTTGCCTTGTGTATTTCATATTTTTCCTCCTCTGTGTTAGGAGGTTATTTACGCACTGTTTTGTGCGCCTTTTGGTTTTCGCCTGTGTGCGGACTTTCTCGCCTCCGGGCGTTTGACTCGTGAAATTGAGTGTGCTGTTCACTAAAGTCTATTGGACTTATCTTTCTGCGTCCTGCATCTGATTCCTGCACCAAACCCACCTACAGCACCCACTGACAGAATAACACACCATTATGGAATCAGCAGGATCGGCTGTGACACCTGTGTCGCTCGAGGAGCATATCCATTGGCAGGAGGGCCAGATAAGACAACTGGAGACCGCTCTACAGGACGTGATCAACACCCTGCACCGATGGGAAGCCAGCAGGGTACCCACACCTCCACCTACCCTGTCCACCCCATCGGCCGGTCCACCAGCCCCAGGTCCGGAACCCAGGAGGATTCGGCTCTCGCTCCCGAGGGCGTATGACGGAACAGCTGCCAGGTGTCAGGGGTTCCTCCTGCAGGTGGAGCTCTACCTGGCCACTGTACACCCGGTGCCCTCGGGACACGAGAGCGTTTCCGCCCTCATCTCCTGTCTCTCGGGAAAGGCGTTGGAGTGGGCTAACGCTGAGTGGAGGAAGATGGACGCCAACACCATCTCCTACGCCGAGTTCTCCCGCCGCTTCAAGGCCGTGTTTGACCATCCACCTGAGGGCAAAGCGGCGGGGGAGCGGCTAGTTCACTTGAGACAGGGGAGGAGGAGCGCACAGGCGTTTGCTTTGGAGTACCGGACTCTAGCGGCGGATGCAGGGTGGAATGAACGGGCTCTCATTGACCATTTTCGGTTTAGCCTCCGGGAGGACGTTCAACGAGAGTTGGCCTGCAGGGATACCCATCTGACTTTCGACCAGTTGGTTGATATGTCCATCCGTTTAGACACCCTGCTGGCCACCCGTGGACATTCCGAGGGGGGTCCGTCCATTCCGCCCTCCGGCACCTCCGAGCCGAGCCCTATGGAGCTCGGGGGTGCCGGCGCTAGAGAACGGAGTAGGAGGAGCCCGAGGGGGCCTGTCTCCTGCACCAAGTGCGGTCGTGGAGGGCACACTGCGGCCAGGTGCTGGGGAGGGTTCTCCGGGGGAGAAGACAACAGGCCACGCACTGGGGGGGCCTCCCAGGTGAGTAGACGCCCCACCTACCCAGAGCTTTCTGTTGCGCACTTTTGTATACCTGTTGGTTTTCCACAGGTTGCACCTCATTCCCAGCATAAGGCGCTAGTAGATTCAGGCGCAGCTGGGAATTTTGTTGATCGAAAGTTTTGTTTAGAGTTAGGGATCCCTCTCCTACCCGTTGACAAACCTTTTCCCGTTCATGCCTTAGATAGCCGTCCGTTGGGGTCGGGGTTGATCAGGGAAGTCACAGCGCCACTTAGGATGTGTGCGCAGGGGGGTCATGAAGAGACTATACAGCTGTATCTGATCGACTCTCCTGCGTACCCAGTGGTGCTGGGGATTCCCTGGTTAAGCACCCATAACCCTGCTATTTCGTGGCAGCAGAGGGCTCTCGATGGGTGGTCTGATCAGTGTGAGGGGCGATGTCTGGGTGTTTCCGTGGGGGCGACTTCGGTGGAAAGTCCAAACCAAGTGCCCGCATTGCACATTCCGCCTGAATATGGGGATTTAGCTCTTGTGTTTAGCAAAACCAGGGCGACGCAGTTGCCTCCCCATAGACAGGGGGATTGTGCGATTGATCTCCAGGCAGGAGGAGCGCCCCCACGGAGCCATGTGTATCCTTTGTCTCAAGAGGAGAGAAAAGCTATGGAGACCTACATAGCCGAATCTTTGAGACAGGGATACATTCGGCCTTCCACTTCCCCCGCCTCTTCGAGTTTCTTTTTTGTGAAAAAGAAAGATGGAGGGTTACGCCCGTGCATTGATTACCGTGGTCTCAATCAGATTACTGTGAAATACAGTTATCCACTCCCTCTGATTGCGACCATGATGGAGTCATTGCATGGGGGGCGGTTTTTCACAAAATTGGATCTCAGGAGCGCGTATAACTTGGTGCGCATTAGGGAGGGCGATGAATGGAAAACAGCATTTAGTACCACGTCAGGTCATTTCGAATATCTTGTCATGCCATATGGGTTGATGAATGCTCCATCAGTCTTTCAATCCTTCGTAGATGACATTTTCCGGGATATGCAGGGACAAGGGGTGGTCGTGTACATTGATGATATTCTGGTGTAGTCGTCTACCCGAGCCGAGCATGTAACCCTGGTGCGACGTGTATTGAGGAGGCTGTTGGAGCACGACCTATATGTCAAGGCAGAGAAATGTCTGTTTTTCCAGGAATCGGTCTCCTTTTTGGGTTATCGGTTGTCCGCGTCAGGGGTGAGTATGGAGGTGGATCGTGTGTCCGCTGTGCGTAATTGGCAAACTCCAACCACTGTAAAAGAGGTGCAGCAGTTCTTGGGCTTTGCGAATTACTACCGGAGGTTTATCCGGGGTTTTGGACAGGTGGCAGCTCCCATCACGTCCCTTCTGAAAGGGGGTCCGGTGCGCCTGCAGTGGTCAGCTGATGCGGACAGGGCCTTTGGGAGACTGAAGGACCTGTTTACGTCGGCTCCGGTGCTGGCGCATCCGGATCCCACAATTCCCTTTCAGGTTGAGGTGGACGCGTCTGAGGCTGGTATAGGGGCCGTGCTCTCTCAACGGTCCGGCTCGCCACCTAAACTCCGCCCCTGTGCTTTTTACTCCAAAAAGCTCAGCCCGGCGGAGCGTAACTATGACGTTGGGGACAGGGAGCTGTTAGCTGTAGTTCAGGCCCTTAAGGTGTGGAGGCATTGGCTTGAGGGGGCTCAACACCCTTTCCTCATTTTGACTGACCATCGGAACCTGGAGTACATCCGGGCAGCGAGGAGACTGAACCCTCGCCAGGCTCGATGGAGTATGTTTCTCACCAGGTTCGTATTTAAAATCACGTACATCCCTGGGTCCCAGAATGGCAAGGCAGATGCACTGTCCCGGCGGTATGACACGGAGGAGAGGTCCGTTGAGCCTACTCCCATACTACCGGAGTCTTGCCTTGTGGCACCGGTGGTGTGGGAGGTCGATGCCGAGATCAAGCGAGCGTTGCGTACCGACCCCAGCCCTCCACAATGTCCTGAGGGTCGGAGGTACGTTCCGCTCGAGATTCGGGATCGACTCATCTACTGGGCTCACACGTCACCCTCCTCAGGACATCCGGGTATTGGCCGGACAGTGCATTGCCTTAGCACTAAATACTGGTGGCCTACTTTGGCTAGGGATGTGAGGGTTTACGTCTCCTCCTGCTCGGTGTGCGCCCAGTGTAAGGCGCCCCGACATCTGCCCAGGGGTAAGTTACAGCCCCTACCCGTTCCACAACGACCATGGTCCCACCTCTCGGTGGATTTTGTAACAGACCTTCCCCTCTCTCAGGGGAATACCACCATCCTGGTCGTTGTGGACCGGTTCTCTAAGGCCTGTCGTCTTCTCCCTATGTCGGGTCTTCCTACTGCCCTACAGACCGCTGAGGCCCTATTTACCCACGTCTTCCGGCATTACGGGGTCCCCGAGGATATAGTGTCTGATCGAGGCCCCCAGTTTACCTCCCGTGTGTGGAGAGCGTTTATGGAGCGTTTGGGGGTCTCGGTTAGCCTTACCTCGGGGTACCACCCGGAGAGTAACGGGCAGGTGGAACGTTTCAACCAGGATGTGGGTAGGTTTCTGAGGTCGTATTGCCAGGACCGGCCTGAGGAGTGGGCGCGTTACATTCCCTGGGCCGAGATGGCCCAGAACTCTCTCCGCCACTCCTCTACTAACCTAACCCCTTTTCAATGTGTATTGGGTTACCAGCCGGTTCTGGCACCGTGGCAGCAGAGCCAGATCGAGGCCCCTGCGGTGGATGATTGGATGAGGCGCTCGGAAGAGACGTGGAACGCTGCCCACGTCCACCTGCAGCGGGCCGTCCTTCGTCACAAGGCGAGCGCCGATCTCCACCGCAGTGAGGGGCCGGTGTACGCACCCGGAGATCGAGTCTGGCTCTCTACCAGAAACCTGCCCTTCCGCCTGCCCTGCTGGAAGCTGGGTCGGCGGTTTGTGGGGCCCTTTAAAGTCCTGAGAAGATTGAACGAGGTGTGTTATAGGTTACATCTACCTGTTGAATCTAAGAATATTAACCCCTCGTTCCATGTGTCTCTTCTCAGGCCGGTGGTAGCTGGTCCACTCCAGGACAATGAGATAGGAGAGACTCCTCCGCCCCCATTGGACATCGAGGGGGCTCCGGCGTACACCGTTCGGTCCATCTTGGACTCCAGACGCCGGATGGGGGGTCTCCAGTAACTCGTGGAGTGGGAGGGGTACGGCCCGGAGGAGCGGTGCTGGGTGCCGCGGAGGGACATCCTAGAACCATCTCTCCTGTCGGAGTTCCACCGGGACCATCCCGCGCGCCCTGCTCCGCGTCCTCCTGGTCGTCCCCGAGGCCGGGGTCGGCGCACGGCTGGAGCCGCGCGTCAAGGGGGGGGTACTGTCACGGTTTCGGCCGAGGCTGCTCCTCCTCCTGGTTCGGGCAGGTTTCGGCGGTCGTCGTCTCCGGAGTACTAGCTGCCTCCGATCTATGTTTCATGTTCGTTTGGTTTGGTCTTGATGTTGTACACCTGTGTCTAGTTAGTCCTCGTTAGTGTTCTATTTAGTTCTCGTTGTGTGTGTCTGTGTTTGTGTGTTATTGTTTCGCTGTCGTGTTTTGTGCGCTACTGTTTGCCTTGTGCATTTCGTATTTTTCCTCCTCTGTGTTAGGAGGTTATTTACGCACTGTTTTGTGCGCCTTTTGGTTTTCGCCTGTGTGCGGACTTTCTCGCCTCCGGGCGTTTGACTCGTGAATTTGAGTGTGCTGTTCACTAAAGTCTATTGGACTTATCTTTCTGCGTCCTGCATCTGATTCCTGCACCACACCCACCTACAGCACCCACTGACAGCCTCATCCCTCTCAACCATACAATTTTTCAATTCCTCATCAATCCAAGGGGATTTAACAGTGTTTACAGTCATTTTCTTCATATGTGCGTGCTTATTAGTAACTGGAATAAGCAATTTCAAAAATGTGACTTCAATGAACTGAAATTATGAGGAGGGTGATTTGTATTTGATTGATCTAAATGATGAGGGTTAAGTGGATGATTGAATTTACAACAATAGTGTAATGATGATGAAGAAAGGCTGGAAAAGGCATTCGGAAAGTATTCAGACCCTTTGACTCTTTTCACATTTAGTTACATTACAGCCTTGTTCTTAAATGGATTAAATTATTTATTTTGTCTCATCAATCTACACACAATACCCCATAATGACAAAGCAAAAACAGTTTTTTAGAATGTTTTGCAAATGTATAAAAAATATAAAACAGTCAAAAGTTTGGACACACCCACTCATTCAAGGGTTTTTCTTTATTTTTACTATTTTCTACATTGTAGAATAATAGTGAAAACAACATAAACTATGAAATAATACATATGGAATCATGTAGTAACCAAAAAAGTGTTAAACAAATCAACATATATTTTATATTTGAGATTCTTCAATGTTGCCACCCTTTGCCTTGATGGAAGCATGGAAGGTCCCCAAGAACACAGTGGCCTCCATCATTCTTATAAGGAAGAAGTTTGGAACCACCAAGACTCTTCCTAGAGCTGGCCGCCCGGCCAAACTGAGCAATCGGGGGAGAAGGGCCTTGGTCAGGGAGGAGACCAAGAACCTGATGGTCACTCTGACAGAGCTCCAGATTTCCTCTGTGGAAATGGGTGAAACCTCCAGAAGGACAACCATCTCTGCAGCACTCCACCAATCAGGCCTTTATGGTAGAGCGGCCTGACGGAAGCCACTCCTCAGTAAAAGGCACGTGACAGCCTGCTTGGAGTTTGCCAAAGGGCACTTAAAGGACTCTCAGACCATGAGAAACAAGATTCTCTGGGCTGATGAAACCAAGATTGAACTCTTTGGCCTGAATGCCAATTGTCACGTCTGGAGGAAACCTGGCACCATCCCTACAGTGAAGCATGGTGGTGGCAGCATCATGCTGTGGGAATGTTTGTCAGCGGCAGGGACTGGGAGGCTAGTCAGGATCGAGGGAAAGATGAACGGAGCAAAGTACAGAGAGATCCTTGATGAAAACCTGCTCCAGAGCGCTCAGGACCTCAGACTGGGGCGAAGGTTTACCTTCCAACAGGACAACGACCCTAAGCACATAGCCAAGACAACGCAGGAGTGGCTTCGGGACTCTGAATGACCTTGAGTGGCCCAGCCAGAGCCCGGACTTGAACCCGATCGAATATCTCTGGAGAGACCTGAAAATGGCTGTGCAGCAACGCTCCCCATCCAACCTGACAGAACTTGAGAGGATCTGCAGAGAAGAATGGGAGAAACTCCCCAGATACAGGTGTGCCAAGCTTGTAGCGTCATACCCAAGAAGACTAGAGGCTTTAATCGCTGCCAAAGGTGCTTCAACAAAGACCTAAGTAAAGGGTCTAAAAACTTTTGTAAATGTGATATTTCAGTTTTTTTTTTTTTTAATACATTTGCAAAAATGTCTAAACTTGTTTGGGTGGTTATATTATTATTAGTATCTCTTTGGTTTCTACTTTGTCAACAGAAGCTGTGACTGGACTTTAATTACTACAACTCTGTTACTAATCAAATCGACAGATAAAGTTGATCCAATGGATTACACTGTAATGTTTTCATTGTAAGGGAAACGAAAACAGACTATAGGCCTACGCCTTTTCTAGGACTTTGTAGAATAATACAAAACATATCATTGACTCTATCTAAAAAATTAACTATTGTTGTTATTTTTTGGTAAATTGATATATTCCACGAATATTCATGCGATGAATCCTTTATAATAGTTGATTCTAAAGGGGATGCCCGGCAGCGTTCTCTAGCGGGTACTGATAGGCTGAAAGGCAGTTCTAGTGTTAAAGAGGAGGAATTGCAGTATAAAAATAAATCATTTAGCTGTTTTTTTAATAAAAAGCTACATTGATTTTCCCCCACTGATGTTCATTGCCATTGACCCCAATTCACATTCCCTCTTATAAGAGCTGCTGGAAGTGTGCAGTCACTGCCACAATGAACCTTCCTCTCTACTCTTTTCCCCTGGGGCTACTTTGCTCTCATTCTGTTTGTACATCCAGACTACCCCCCCCCCCCCCCCCCCCCCCCCCCCCTATGTTCCTCCTCCATCCCCCTCTCACCTCACTTTCTCCCTGCGCCTCAGACATTTTATCCCCCTCCTCACCCCTATCCTCACCCCTCTCTGGCTCACCTCCCTCCCTCTGTGTGCAGCCAGGCTAACCGCGGTGGATGAAGACTGGACATGAATGCAGAAGATGCATTTTTATCTGGGGCCGGGGGATTTATAACAGTATTAATGCCTGCCTATAGCCAAATACAATACACAACATCACTGCCCAGCATATAGCCCCGGCCAGAGACAATGTGCTCAGATCAGTGCAGATCGCAAGTACAGAACGTCTGAGGCAAAAATAATTGAGGCAATTGAAAAATACAAATGAAACGGCGTAATGTCATAATGGTGCCTTTAGAGACAAGCGAACAGTAGTGAAGATGGTCTCTGTGTTATTTGAAGAGGGTCCCTGTGTTATTTGAAGAGGGTCTCTGTGTTATTTGAAGAGGGTCTCTGTGTTATTTGAAGAGAGGGTCTCTGTGTTATTTGAAGAGGGTCCCTGTGTTATTTGAAGAGGGTCTCTGTGTTATTTGAAGAGAGGGTCTCTGTGTTATTTGAAGAGGGTCCCTGTGTTATTTGAAGAGGGTCTCTGTGTTATTTGAAGAGAGGGTCTCTGTGTTATTTGAAGAGGGTCCCTGTGTTATTTGAAGAGGGTCTCTGTGTTATTTGAAGAGGGTCCCTGTGTTATTTGAAGAGGGTCTCTGTGTTATTTGAAGAGGGTCTCTGTGTTATTTGAAGAGGGTCCCTGTGTTATTTGAAGAGGGTCTCTGTGTTATTTGAAGAGGGTCTCTGTGTTATTTGAAGAGGGTCTCTGTGTTATTTGAAGAGGGTCTCTGTGTTATTTGAAGAGAGGGTCTCTGTGTTATTTGAAGAGGGTCTCTGTGTTATTTGAAGAGGGTCCCTGTGTTATTTGAAGAGGGTCTCTGTGTTATTTGAAGAGGGTCTCTGTGTTATTTGAAGAGGGTCTCTGTGTTATTTGAAGAGGGTCCCTGTGTTATTTGAAGAGGGTCTCTGTGTTATTTGAAGAGGGTCTCTGTGTTATTTGAAGAGAGGGTCCCTGTGTTATTTGAAGAGAGGGTCTCTGTGTTATTTGAAGAGAGGGTCTCTGTGTTATTTGAAGAGAGGGTCCCTGTGTTATTTGAAGAGAGGGTCTCTGTGTTATTTGAAGAGAGGGTCTCTGTGTTATTTGAAGAGGGTCCCTGTGTTATTTGAAGAGGGTCTCTGTGTTATTTGAAGAGAGGGTCTCTGTGTTATTTGAAGAGGGTCCCTGTGTTATTTGAAGAGGGTCTCTGTGTTATTTGAAGAGAGGGTCTCTGTGTTATTTGAAGAGGGTCCCTGTGTTATTTGAAGAGGGTCTCTGTGTTATTTGAAGAGAGGGTCTCTGTGTTATTTGAAGAGGGTCCCTGTGTTATTTGAAGAGGGTCTCTGTGTTATTTGAAGAGGGTCCCTGTGTTATTTGAAGAGGGTCTCTGTGTTATTTGAAGAGGGTCTCTGTGTTATTTGAAGAGGGTCCCTGTGTTATTTGAAGAGGGTCTCTGTGTTATTTGAAGAGGGTCTCTGTGTTATTTGAAGAGGGTCTCTGTGTTATTTGAAGAGGGTCTCTGTGTTATTTGAAGAGAGGGTCTCTGTGTTATTTGAAGAGGGTCTCTGTGTTATTTGAAGAGGGTCCCTGTGTTATTTGAAGAGGGTCTCTGTGTTATTTGAAGAGGGTCTCTGTGTTATTTGAAGAGGGTCTCTGTGTTATTTGAAGAGGGTCCCTGTGTTATTTGAAGAGGGTCCCTGTGTTATTTGAAGAGGGTCTCTGTGTTATTTGAAGAGAGGGTCCCTGTGTTATTTGAAGAGAGGGTCTCTGTGTTATTTGAAGAGAGGGTCTCTGTGTTATTTGAAGAGAGGGTCCCTGTGTTATTTGAAGAGAGGGTCTCTGTGTTATTTGAAGAGAGGGTCTCTGTGTTATTTGAAGAGGGTCCCTGTGTTATTTGAAGATGGTCCCTGTGTTATTTGAAGAGGGTCCCTGTGTTATTTGAAGAGGGTCCCTGTGTTATTTGAAGAGGGTCTCTGTGTTATTTGAAGAGAGGGTCTCTGTGTTATTTGAAGAGGGTCCCTGTGTTATTTGAAGAGGGTCTCTGTGTTATTTGAAGAGGGTCCCTGTGTTATTTGAAGAGGGTCTCTGTGTTATTTGAAGAGGGTCTCTGTGTTATTTGAAGAGGGTCCCTGTGTTATTTGAAGAGGGTCTCTGTGTTATTTGAAGAGGGTCTCTGTGTTATTTGAAGAGGGTCTCTGTGTTATTTGAAGAGGGTCTCTGTGTTATTTGAAGAGAGGGTCTCTGTGTTATTTGAAGAGGGTCTCTGTGTTATTTGAAGAGGGTCCCTGTGTTATTTGAAGAGGGTCTCTGTGTTATTTGAAGAGGGTCTCTGTGTTATTTGAAGAGGGTCTCTGTGTTATTTGAAGAGGGTCCCTGTGTTATTTGAAGAGGGTCTCTGTGTTATTTGAAGAGGGTCTCTGTGTTATTTGAAGAGAGGGTCCCTGTGTTATTTGAAGAGAGGGTCTCTGTGTTATTTGAAGAGAGGGTCTCTGTGTTATTTGAAGAGAGGGTCCCTGTGTTATTTGAAGAGAGGGTCTCTGTGTTATTTGAAGAGAGGGTCTCTGTGTTATTTGAAGAGGGTCCCTGTGTTATTTGAAGAGGGTCTCTGTGTTATTTGAAGAGAGGGTCTCTGTGTTATTTGAAGAGAGGGTCTCTGTGTTATTTGAAGAGAGGGTCTCTGTGTTATTTGAAGAGAGGGTCCCTGTGTTATTTGAAGAGGGTCTCAGTGTTATTTGAAGAGGGGGTCTCTGTGTTATTTGATGAGAGGGTCTCTGTGTTATTTGAAGAGAGGGTCTCTGTGTTATTTGAAGAGAGGGTCTCTGTGTTATTTGAAGAGGGTCTCTGTGTTATTTGAAGAGGGTCTCTGTGTTATTTGAAGAGGGACTCTGTGTTATTTGAAGAGGGTCTCTGTGTTATTTGAAAAGAGGGTCTATGTGTTATTTGAAGAGAGGGTCTCTGTGTTATTTGAAGAGGGTCTCTGTGTTATTTGAAGAGGGTCTCTGTGTTATTTGAAGAGAGGGTCTCTGTGTTATTTGAAGAGAGGGTCTCTGTGTTATTTGAAGAGAGGGTCTCTGTGTTATTTGAAGAGAGGGTCTCTGTGTTATTTGAAGAGAGGGTCTCTGTGTTATTTGAAGAGAGGGTCCCTGTGTTATTTGAAGAGGGTCTCAGTGTTATTTGAAGAGGGGGTCTCTGTTATTTGATGAGAGGGTCTCTGTGTTATTTGAAGAGAGGGTCTCTGTGTTATTTGAAGAGAGGGTCTCTGTGTTATTTGAAGAGGGTCTCTGTGTTATTTGAAGAGGGTCTCTGTGTTATTTGAAGAGGGACTCTGTGTTATTTGAAGAGGGTCTCTGTGTTATTTGAAGAGAGGGTCTCAGTGTTATTTGAAGAGGGTCTGTGTTATTTGAAGAGGGTCTCAGTGTTATTTGATGAGAGGGTCTCTGTGTTATTTGAAGAGGGTCTCTGTGTTATTTGAAGAGGGTCTGTGTTATTTGAAGAGGGTCTGTGTTATTTGAAGAGGGTCTCTGTGTTATTTGAAGAGGGACTCTGTGTTATTTGAAGAGGGTCTCTGTGTTATTTGAAGAGAGGGTCTCAGTGTTATTTGAAGAGGGTCTGTGTTATTTGAAGAGGGTCTCAGTGTTATTTGATGAGAGGGTCTCTGTGTTATTTGAAGAGGGTCTCTGTGTTATTTGAAGAGGGTCTGTGTTATTTGAAGAGAGGGTCTATGTGTTATTTGAAGAGAGGGTCTATGTGTTATTTGAAGAGGGTCTGTGTTATTTGAAGAGGGTCTGTGTTATTTGAAGAGGGTCTCAGTGTTATTTGAAGAGGGTCTGTGTTATTTGAAGAGGGTCTATGTGTTATTTGAAGAGAGGGTCTCTGTGTTATTTGAAGAGGGTCTCTGTGTTATTTGAAGAGGGTCTCTGTGTTATTTGATGAGAGGGTCCCTGTGTTATTTGAAGAGGGTCCCTGTGTTATTTGAAGAGGGTCTCTGTGTTATTTGAAGAGAGGGTCTATGTGTTATTTGAAGAGAGGGTCTATGTGTTATTTGAAGAGAGGGTCTATGTGTTATTTGAAGAGGGTCTCTGTGTTATTTGAAGAGAGGGTCTCTGTGTTATTTGAAGAGAGGGTCTATGTGTTATTTGAAGAGAGGGTCTATGTGTTATTTGAAGAGAGGGTCTCTGTGTTATTTGAAGAGGGTCTCTGTGTTATTTGAAGAGGGTCTCTGTGTTATTTGAAGAGAGGGTCTCTGTGTTATTTGAAGAGAGGGTCTCTGTGTTATTTGAAGAGAGGGTCTCTGTGTTATTTGAAGAGAGGGTCTCTGTGTTATTTGAAGAGAGGGTCTCTGTGTTATTTGAAGAGAGGGTCCCTGTGTTATTTGAAGAGGGTCTCAGTGTTATTTGAAGAGGGGGTCTCTGTTATTTGATGAGAGGGTCTCTGTGTTATTTGAAGAGAGGGTCTCTGTGTTATTTGAAGAGAGGGTCTCTGTGTTATTTGAAGAGGGTCTCTGTGTTATTTGAAGAGGGTCTCTGTGTTATTTGAAGAGGGACTCTGTGTTATTTGAAGAGGGTCTCTGTGTTATTTGAAAAGAGGGTCTATGTGTTATTTGAAGAGAGGGTCTCAGTGTTATTTGAAGAGGGTCTGTGTTATTTGAAGAGGGTCTCAGTGTTATTTGATGAGAGGGTCTCTGTGTTATTTGAAGAGGGTCTCTGTGTTATTTGAAGAGGGTCTGTGTTATTTGAAGAGGGTCTGTGTTATTTGAAGAGGGTCTCAGTGTTATTTGAAGAGGGTCTGTGTTATTTGAAGAGGGTCTATGTGTTATTTGAAGAGAGGGTCTCTGTGTTATTTGAAGAGGGTCTCTGTGTTATTTGAAGAGGGTCTCTGTGTTATTTGATGAGAGGGTCTCTGTGTTATTTGAAGAGGGTCTCTGTGTTATTTGAAGAGGGTCCCTGTGTTATTTGAAGAGGGTCCCTGTGTTATTTGAAGAGGGTCCCTGTGTTATTTGAAGAGGGTCCCTGTGTTATTTGAAGAGGGTCTCTGTGTTATTTGAAGAGAGGGTCTATGTGTTATTTGAAGAGAGGGTCTATGTGTTATTTGAAGAGAGGGTCTATGTGTTATTTGAAGAGGGTCTCTGTGTTATTTGAAGAGAGGGTCTCTGTGTTATTTGAAGAGAGGGTCTATGTGTTATTTGAAGAGAGGGTCTCTGTGTTATTTGAAGAGGGTCTCTGTGTTATTTGAAGAGAGGGTCTATGTGTTATTTGAAGAGGGTCTCTGTGTTATTTGAAGAGGGTCTCTGTGTTATTTGAAGAGGGTCTCTGTGTTATTTGAAGAGGGTCTCTGTATTATTTGAAGAGGGTCTCGGTGTTATTTGAAGAGGGTCTCGGTGTTATTTGAAGAGGGTCTCTGTGTTATTTGAAGAGGGTCTCTGTGTTATTTGAAGAGGGTCTCTGTGTTATTTGAAGAGAGGGTCTCTGTGTTATTTGAAGAGAGGGTCTCTGTGTTATTTGAAGAGAGGGTCTATGTGTTATTTGAAGAGAGGGTCTCTGTGTTATTTGAAGAGGGTCTCTGTGTTATTTGAAGAGAGGGTCTATGTGTTATTTGAAGAGGGTCTCTGTGTTATTTGAAGAGGGTCTCTGTGTTATTTGAAGAGGGTCTCTGTGTTATTTGATGAGAGGGTCTCTGTGTTATTTGAATAGGGTCTCTGTGTTATTTGAAGAGGGTCTCTGTGTTATTTGAAGAGATGGTCTATGTGTTATTT
This sequence comes from Coregonus lavaretus, assembly GCF_964263955.1. Taxonomy (NCBI): domain Eukaryota; kingdom Metazoa; phylum Chordata; class Actinopteri; order Salmoniformes; family Salmonidae; genus Coregonus; species Coregonus lavaretus. Next base: position 31,549 of record NW_028160156.1, read on the forward strand.
GAAGAGAGGGTATGATATTGTGTATGGTGTATAGTGTATAGTGTGGTATGATATTTTATTTTATGGTATTGTGTGGTACGGTGTATAGTGTGGTATGATATTGTGTACGTTGTATAGAGTGGTATAGTGTATAGTGTGGTATGGTATGGTGTATGGTGTGGTATGATATTATATTGTATGGTATAGTGTGGTGTGTGGTATGGTGTATATTATGGTATGGTGGTGTATGGTGTATAGTGTGGTATGGTGTATAGTGTGGTATGATGTATAGTGTGGTCCTCTGTAGCTCAACTGGTAGAGCACGGCGCTTGTAACGCCAAGGTAGTGGGTTCGATCCCCGGGACCACCCATACACAAAAATGTATGCACGCATGACTGTAAGTCGCTTTGGATAAAAGCGTCTGCTAAATGGCATATTATATTATATTATTATTATTATGTGTGGTATGGTGTATAGTGTGGTATGGTGTATAGTGTGGTATGGTGTATAGTGTGGTATGGTGTGTGGTATGGTGTATAGTGTGGTATGGGGTATGGTGTAGTATGGTGTATGGTGTGGTATGGTATAGTGTGGTGTATAGTGTGGTATGGTGTATAGTGTGGTATGGTGTATAGTGTGGTATGGTGTATTTTTTTTAAATTTTTTATTTCACCTTTATTTAACCAGGTAAGCCAGTTGAGAACAGGTTCTCATTTACAACTGCGACCTGGCCAAGATAAAGCAAAGTAGTGCAATAAAAACAACACAGATTTACATATGGTGTAAAAAAAAAACATAAAGTCAGAAATACAACAGAAAATATATATACAGTGTGTGCAAATGTAGCAAGTTATGGAGGTAAGGCAATAAATAGGCTATAGTGCAGAATAATTACAATAGTATTAACACTGGAATGCTAGATGTGCAAGAGATGATGTGCAAATAGAGATACTGGGGTGCAAAAGAGCAAAATAAATAACAATATAGGGATGAGGTAGTTGGGTGGGCTAATTTCAGATGGGCTGTGTACAGGTGCAGTGATCGGTAAGGTGCTCTGACAACTGATGCTTAAAGTTATTGAGGGAGATAAGAGTCTCCAGCTTTAGAGATTTTTGCAATTCGTTCCAGTCATTGGCAGCAGAGAACTGGAAGGAATGGCGGCCAAAGGAGGTGTTGGCTTTGGGAATGACCAGTGAGATATACCTGCTGGAGCGCAGACTACGGGTGGGTGCTGCTATGGTGACCAATGAGCTAAGATAAGGCGGGGATTTGCCTAGCAGTGATTTATAGATGGCCTGGAGCCAGTGGGTTTGACGACGAACATGTAGTGAGGACCAGCCAACAAGAGCGTACAGGTCACAGTGGTGGGTAGTGTATGGGGCTTTGGAGACAAAACGGATGGCACTGTGATAGACTACATCCAATTTGCTGAGTAGAGTGTTGGAGGCTATTTTGTAAATGACATCGCCGAAGTCAAGGATCGGTAGGATAGTCAGTTTTACGAGGGCATGTTTGGCAGCATGAGTGAAGGAGGCTTTGTTGCGAAATAGGAAGCCGATTCTAGATTTAACTTTGGATTGGAGATTCTTTATGTGAGTCTGGAAGTTGAGTTTACAGTCTAACCAGACACCTAGGTATTTGTAGTTGTCCACATACTCTAGGTCAGACCCGTCGAGAGTGGTGATTCTAGTCGGGTGGGCGGGTGCTAGCAGCGTTCGATTGAAAAGCATGCATTTAGTTTTACTAGTGTTTAAGAGCAGTTGAAGGCTACTGAAGGATTGTTGTATGGCATTGAAGCTCGTTTGGAGGTTTGTTAACACAGTGTCCAATGAAGGGCCAGATGTATACAAAATAGTGTCGTCTGCGTAGAGGTGGATCTGAGAGTCACCAGCAGCAAGAGCGACATCATTGATATACACGGAGAAAAGTGTCGGCCCAAGAATTGAACCCTGTGGCACCCCCATAGAGACTGCCATAGGTCCAGACAACAGGCCCTCCGATTTGACACACTGAACTCTATCTGAGAAGTAGTTGGTGAACCAGGCGAGGCAGTCATTTGAGAAACCAAGGCTATTTAGTCTGCCAATAAGAATGCGGTGGTTGACAGAGTCGAAAGCCTTGGCCAGGTCGATGAAGACGGCTGCACAGTACTGTCTATTATCAATCGCGGTTATAATATCGTTTAGGACCTTGAGCGTGGCTGAAGTGCACCCGTGACCAGCTCGGAAACCGGATTGCATAGCGGAGAAGGTACGGTGGTATTCGAAATGGTCGATGATCTGTTTGTTAACTTGGCTTTCGAATACTTTCGAAAGGCAGGGCAGGATGGATATAGGTCTGTAACAGTTTGGATCTAGAGTGTCACCCCCTTTGAAGAGGGGGATGACCGCGGCAGCTTTCCAATCTCTGGGGATCTCAGACGTTATGAAAGAGAGGTTGAACAGAGTAGTAATAGGGGTTGCGACAATTTTGGCGGCTAGTTTTAGAAAGAAAGGGTCCAGATTGTCTAGCCCAGCTGATTTGTAGGGGTCCAGATTTTGCAGCGCTTTCAAAACATAGTGTGGTATGGTGTATGGTGTATAGTGTGGTATGATGTATAGTGTGGTATGGTGTATAATGTGGTATGGTGTATAGTGTGGTATGGTGTATAGTGTGGTATGGTGTATGGTGTATAGTGTGGTATGATGTATAGTGTGGTATGGTGTTGTATGGTATAGTGTGGTGTATAGTTTGGTATGGTGTATAGTGTGGTATGGTGTGGTATGGTGTATAGTGTGGTATGGTGTATGGTGTGGTATGGTGTATAGTGTGGTATGGTGTATAGTGTGGTATGGTGTATAGTATGGTGTGGTATGGTGTATAGTGTGGTATGGTGTATATTGTGGTATGATATTGTGTACGGTGTATAGTGTGGTATAGTGTATAGTGTGGTATGATATTGTGTATGGTGTATAGTTTGGTATGATATTGTGTACGGTGTATAGTGTATAGTGTGGTATGGTATGGTGTATAGTGTGGTATGGTGTATAGTATGGTGTATAGTGTGGTATGGTGTATAGTATGGTATGGTGTATAGTGTGGTATGGTGTATAGTGTGGTATAGTGTGGAATGGTGTATGGTTTGGTATGGTGTATAGTGTGGTATGGTGTATAGTGTGGTATGGTGTATAGTGTGGTATGGTGTATGGTGTGGTACGGTGTGGTATGGTGTATAGTGTGGTATGGTGTATAGTATGGTATGGTGTATAGTATGGTATGGTGTATAGTGTGGTATGGTGTATGGTGTATAGTGTGGTATGGTGTATGGTGTATAGTATGGTATGGTGTGGTATGGTATGGTATGTTGTATGGTGTATAGTGTGGTATGGTGTATGGTGTATAGTGTGGTAGTGTGTGGTATGGTGTATAGTGTGGTATGGTGTATAGTGTGGTATGGTGTATAGTATGGTATGGTGTATAGTGTGGTATGGTGTATAGTGTGGTATGGTGTATAGTGTGGTATGGTGTATAGTATGGTATGGTGTATAGTGTGGTATGATATGGTGTATGGTGTGGTATAGTGTGGTATGCACTACACAGTGCAGTGTGGGATACGAGGAGAGTAGAGGTTAATGAGTGGAGCATTTAGTTCGGGAGGGTTGTTGCTAGGCTACATCTGCACTAAAGAGACTGGTTGTGGTCACTGCACCATACCACTGTTATACATTTGTTTTACATTTTTAGTCATTTAGCAGACGCTCTTATCCAGAGCGACTTACAGTTAGTGAGTGCATACATTTTTCATACTGGCCCCCCGTGGGAATCGAACCCACAACCCTGGCGTTGCAAGCGCCATGCTCTACCAACTGAGCTACAGGACTGGTTGTTTTCATCTAGGAGATATGTGAAAGCTCAGGTTATTTTACGTTTTTTGGACACATATTTAACCCCTTTATTTTGTTGGCACAATACGTCCAATCATTTTTTGAAACTCTTCAGACGAGTCACCGTGACACTTCGTAGAGGAAAAAACTGCATTGTGTTCCTGAGAGTCTCTCCTTTCCATAGTGGTTATATTATTTAGTTGACCAAACCGTTTCCTGGTGTGACACACAGCGCTGTTGCTCTGCTACTTTCCTCTGTAGTTTGAGACAAATCCCATGCAAAACAAACATATCTCTATCTTAAATTGACCGATTTTTATTTTGATGGTTTGATGTTAATTAGATTGACTAATTAACATAATACATGATGAACAAACAAGTTAATTTTTATACTCAAACTGAAAAACATGGTCAAAAAACATTTTGGCAATCCTACGTTTTGGTTAACCACAACCTATGTCACTAAATATATTAAATTTAGCGCAATTTAGCAAACTCACTATTCTCGCTAGCTAGCAATGATGGAACACTGGTGGTGGTTCAAAGCTCCAAATGTCATTTTTGGTTTGACAACATAGGAACCAAGATGTGGTGGAAAGTGATTTAGATAGCTGAGGTGAGTAAATAAGTTGGCACATTTTACCTGACTTGGTGGTTACACCATTTAAAAAAAAAATAGCTATTGACTTAGCTAATCTAAAGCTAGCTAACATTAGCTAGCGTTGTTGCTAAAACCACACATTTAAGGGGAATTTAGGCCTTCACGCTATATTAAGCTAACATTTTATCACATCTCACGGGGGATAATATTAGCTAAGCGTTAGCTAGATAGATAAATGTCAGTCTCTTGTGAACACGTTAATTGCAAACTGCTTATATCTGGTTTATACACTAACTGTCAGGAATGGATGACAGACCAACACTTCAGCTCTGAACATCCCATCTCCAGAAAGACTGAAAAACATCTCTCTAGGGTAAGTGACAAATATGTTTGTTTTGATTTAATGTTAGAATAGGAATTCCACCTGACACTAGGGGCAGCAGCCCTCTGTCAAACCCAGAGACTTTAACATTATCTATTTATACTTATCTGTGACCTGACATGGCACCTGCACTATGTGCCGTGTGATATCGGTGCTAAAATCCTCAGTACTGTTCACATCTGCCTGGCAGGCCACTCTGAATGACACGCACATGCACACACACACACACACACACACACACACACATAGACACACGCGCACACACACCAGGCCTCAGTGATCTGAATAAATGCTTGGCTGTAACTGGTCTGTAGAACAGAGGTATGAGATGTTGATGCAGACAGAATGGGACTACACTAACCATATTATCCATCTGGTTGGGACTGGTTCTATTGCTGGCTGGTTGGGACTGGTTCTATTGCTGGCCGGTTGGGACTGGTTCTATTGCTGGCCGGTTGGGACTGGTTCTATTGCTGGCCGGTTGGGACTGGTTCTATTGCTGGCCGGTTGGGACTGGTTCTATTGCTGGCCGGTTGGGACTGGTTCTATTGCTGGCCGGTTGGGACTGGTTCTATTGCTGGCCGGTTGGGACTGGTTCTATTGCTGGCCGGTTGGGACTGGTTCTATTGCTGGCCGATTGGGACTGGTTCTATTGCTAGCCGGTTGGGACTGGTTCTATTGCTGGCCGGTTGGGACTGGTTCTATTGCTGGCCGGTTGGGACTGGTTCTATTGCTGGCCGGTTGGGACTGGTTCTATTGCTGGCCGGTTGGGACTGGTTCTATTGCTGTCTGGTTGGGACTGGTTCTATTGCTGGCCGGTTGGGACTGGTTCTATTGCTGGCTGGTTGGGACTGGTCCCCCCCCCCCCACACAAACAGTTGCTAGCGCACGCTCACTTCATCACTCCCTACAACGCTGATAGACTTCAAAGAACTATGTTTTGTAACACTCTGCGATCTCCCCTCCTCTCCTTTCCTCCGCAGAAAGGGATTCACCAGGAGCCTGAGCGCTGAATGAAGAACGAAAGACAATTATTTCAGTGTCTCGCCAGTCGGCTGCCTCGGCTGTCTTCCTTTTCCAAGAGGAGATGTTGGTTGTATGTGTTGCAAGCAGTGCACTCTGGAGAAAGTGTCACATAAGCGATTTCTTTAGCTGTCGTTGGGAGCACTGTTTAAAATGCTGCTCAGACATAATGCTGGAACAGCAAACAGGACAGCTATATGTTACGAGCCTGTAGGTAAATGTTACAGTGGATCTGAGGCCTGTGTATGTTTTTAGTTAAAATGACTTAAACCGATATCCATTTCAAAGCAATGCTCTGTGACATGTGGACGGGGTTTGGGCGGCCACATTGGTCAGGTCTGTTGAAGACCATTGTGCTCTTCTCATCATATTATCTAATCCAGTATTTCTCGAGAAGGTATCTTTTGCATGTATCCGGGTCAATATTGTGAATAATTTGTATCGGTTGATGAAGGAAGTCTGTCAACTCGCTCTAACTGACACAGCATGTTACTGCTGTCACAGACCAACGCGACCATCGTAATTCCTTAGAGATGTGAGAGTATAATGATGTAATAATATACTAATTTCTCCGAGTTACACACTCTAACCTCTGGAAAACCATGAAAAATTCACCATGAAACAGTGTTATGCCGTTTTAAGAGGTCCTTTTTAAGCCACTATTTCTGTGGTATTGTTTTCATTTGGGTCCTTCTCTAATTCACAACCCAGTAACTAAATGATCTACTGATACTTTGTTCAGATATATTTCACTTGAAGATGTGATCTTTTACACTCTTAGTAATAAAAGGGGTTCTTAGGCTGTTCCCACAGGAGAACCTTTAAAAAAATTATATATATTTTTTTTTTTGATCACAACGAAAAATATATACTGTATACATATGCGTGGTGTTGGAGTCCTTGAAATCCCTATCTGCATTGCGTTTTCACCGTCCGACACACACATGCGCAAACACACACTCTCCCACGCACGAACACACACACACACACACACACACACACACACACACACACACACACACACACACACACACACACGCACTCACTCATGCATACGCACACTTACACTTCTATACACACACATACACACACGTTGGTTGTTGATCATTGCTAGTCAGCCATTTTCAAGTTTTGCCATAGATTTTCAAGCCAATTTAAGTCACAACTGTAACTAGGCCACTCAAGAACATTCAGTGTCGTCTTGGTAAGCAACTCCAGTGTATATTTGGCCTTGTGTTCTAGGTTGTCGTCCTGCTGAAAGGTGAATTTGTCTCCCAGTGTCTGGTGGAAAGCAGACTGAACCAGGTTTTCCTCTAGGATTTTGCCTGTGCTTAGCTCTATTCCATTTACCTTTATCCTAAAAAAACTCACTAGTCCTTTCCGATGACAAGCATAACGTGTTTATCATTTTAAAAGGCTAATTGATCATTAGAAAACCCTTTTGCAATTATGTTAGCACAGCTGAAAACTGTTGTGCTGATTTAAAGAAGCAATAAAACTGGCCTTCTTGAGACTAGTTCAGTATCTGGAGAATCAGCAATTGTGGGTTCGATTACAGGCTCAAAATGGCCAGAAACAAATAACTTTCTTCTGAAACTCGTCAGTCTATTCTTGTTCTGAGAAAAGAAAGGCTATTCCATGCGAGAAATTGCCAAGGAACTGAAGATCTCGTACAACGCTGTGTACTACTCCCTTCACAGAACAGCGCAAACTGGCTCTAACCAGAATAGAAAGAGGAGTCGAGGCCCCGGTGCACAACTGAGCAAGAGGACAAATACATTAGAGTGTCTAGTTTGAGAAACAGGCGCCTCACAGGTCCTCAACTGGCAGCTTCATTAAATAGTACCCGCAAAACACCAGTCTCAACGTCAACAGTGAAGAGGCGACTCCGGGATGCTGACCTTCTAGGCAGAGTTGCAAAGAAAAAGCCATATCTCAGACTGCCCATCTTAATCTTGTCTTTTTATTGGCCAGTTTGCAACTCTGCCTAGAAGGTCAGCATCCCGGAGTCGCCTCTTCACTGTTGACGTTGAGACTGGTGTTTTGCAAACACAACGTGCCATTGGAACACAGGACTGATGGTTGCTGATAATGGGCCTCTGTAGCCTATGTAGATATTCCATAAAAAATCAGCCGTTTCCAGCTACAATAGCCATTTACTACATTAACAATGTCTACACTGTATTTCTGATCAATTTGATGTTCTTTTATTGGACAAAAAAATTGCTTTTCTTTCGAAAACAAGGACATTTCTAAGTGACCCCAAACTTTTGAAAAGTAGTGTATGTGTTGTTTATTTGATGTATTGATGCAAGGCTCATCCGTAAAAGTATTGATGCAGGGCTAACCCCCTGCTAAAATAAAGTAATAGTCAACTTGAGGTCTTACTGAATGTTTTTTTTATTTTTTTATCTTCAATAGTGCCTATGACTCAGATGACCTTAGGGAACCACCGCATTCAGGTTGTCCATCCCCCACTCATTCAAACGTATAAAACTGGTTCATCCAGTCTGACCCCTGCTGCGGCCTCTGGCTCCACACCCACCCCGCTCATCAATCTAGAAGTGTGAAAGTCCACATTCCAGCTGCTGTGAAGGTTTACAACAGGAGCACGGGAGGTATGGACCTACTACAATATTCTCCACAAGACAATTAAATGGTACAAGACATTGTTCTATCACTTCATTGACATTGCTGTGGTGAATGCGTTCATCCTCCAGAGGGAAATGGCTAAGAGCTGTGGACAGACCCCCCCATGGCACAGCTAGCCTTCAGAGAGCTGGTCATCCAGGAGCTTGCTGACTACGGCACAAAGTCCACTGCAGCACCTTCTGTCCCCTCTTGTGTAGAGGACTGTGGTTGATTGGTTGTTAAAATTGATTGTTGGTTAAATACTGTAATTGTAAAATAAATCGTTGTAAATCAGGGGTTTTTTTTCCCCCCACGTTGTGTGTGGTTTGTTGTGTGTTCACTTACAGTGCCTTGCAAAAATATTCATCCCCCTCAGCGTTTTTCCTATTTTGTTGCATTACAACCTGTAATTTAAATTGATTTTTATTTGGATTTCATGTAATGGACATACACAAAATAGTCCAAATTGGTGAAGTGAACGGAAAAAAATAACTTGTTTAAAAAAAAACGGAAAAATGGTGCGTGCATATGTATTCACCCCCTTTGCTATGAAGCCCCTAAATAAGATCTGGTGCAACCAATTACCTTCAGAAGTCATATAATTAGTTAAATAAAGTCCACCTGTGTGCAATCTAAGTGTCACATGATCTCAGTATATATACACCTGTTCTGAAAGGCCCCAGAGTCTGCAACACCACTAAGCAAGGGGCACCACCAAGCAAGCGGCACCATGAAGACCAAGGAGCTTTCCAAACAGGTCAGGGACAAAGTTGTGGAGAAGTACAGATCAGGGTTGGGTTATAAAAAAATATCAGAAACGTTGAACATCCCACGGAGCACAATTTAAATATATTATTAAAAAATGGAAAGAATATGGCACCACAACAAACCTGCCAAGAGAGGGCCGCCCACCAAAATTCACGGACCAGGCAAAGAGGGCATTAATCAGAAAGGCAACAAAGAGACCAAAGATAACCCTGAAGGAGCTGCGAAGCTCCACAGCGGAGATTGGAGTATCTAGCCATAGGATCACTTTAAGCCGTACACTCCACAGAGCTGGGCTTTACGGAAGAGTGGCCAGAAAAAAGCCATTGCTTAAAAAAAAAATAAGCAAACATGTTTGGTGTTCGCCAAAAGCCATGTGGGAGACTCCCCAAACATATGGAAGAAGGTACTCTGGTCAGATGAGACTAAAATTGTGCTTTTTGGCCATCAAGGAAAACGCTATGTCTGGCGCAAACCCAACACCTCTCATCACCCTGAGAACACCATCCCCACAGTGAAGCATGGTGGTGGCAGCATCATGCTGTGGGGATGTTTTTCATCGGCAGGGACTGGGAAACTGGTCAGAATTGAAGGAATGATGGATGGCGCTAAATACAAAGAAATTCTTGAGGGGAAACCTGTTTCAGTCTTCCAGAGATTTGAGACTGAGACGGAGGTTCACCTCCCAGCAGGACAATGACCCTAAGAATACTGCTAAAGCAACACTTGAGTGGTTTAAGGGGAAACATTTAAATGTCTTGGAATGGCCTAGTCAAAGCCCAGACCTCAATCCAATTGAGAATATGTGGTACGCTTTACAGATTGCTGTACACCAGCGGAACCCATTCAACTTGAAGGAGCTGGAGCAGTTTTGCCTTGAAGAATGGGCAGAAATCCCAGTGGCTAGATGTGCCAAGCTTATAGAGACATACCCCAAGAGACTTGCAGCTAACAGGATGAATTGTAGAATATATATAGGGTGGCGCACAATTAGTCCAGCGTCGTCCGGGTTTGGCCGGTGTAGGCCGTCATTGTAAATAAGAATTTGTTCTTAACTGACTTGCCTAGTTAAATAAAGGTTAAATAAAAAAAATAAAAAAATAAAAAAATATGTACCATGCTTTCACTCCAGCTAACAGGATGAATTGTAGCATCTCTATGTGCCATACAATCACTCCAGGAAATTGGATGAATTATGGGCGGCAGGTAGCTTAGTGATTAAGAGCGTTGTGCCTATAACCGAAAGGTCGCTGGTTCTAATCCCCGAGCCGACTAGGTGAAAAATCTGTCGATGTGCCCTTGAGCAAGGCACTCAACCCTAATTGCTCCTGTAAGTCGCTCTGGATAAGTGCGTCTGCTAAATGAATATCCTTTGGTTTCATCAGACCTGAGAATCTTTGTTTCTCATGGTCTGAGTGTCCTTTAGGTGCCTTTTGGCAAACTCCAAGCAGGCTGTCATGTGCGTTTTACTGAAAAGTGGCTTCCGTCTGGCCACTCTACCATAAAGGCCTGATTGGTGGAGTGCTGCAGAGATGGTTGTCCTTCTGGAAGGTTCTCCCATCTCCACAGAGGAACTCTGGAGCTCTGTCAGAGTGACCGTTGGGTTCTTGGTCACCTCCCTGACCTAGGCACTTCTCCCCCGATTGCTCAGTTTGGCCGGGCAGCCAGCTCTAGGAAGAGTCTTGGTGGTTCCAAACTTCTTCCATTTAAGAGTGATGGAGGCCACTGTGTTCTTCGGGACCTTCAATGCTGCAGACAGTTTGGGTACCCTTCCTCAGATCTGTGCCTCGACACAATCCTGTCTCGGAGCTCTACCGAAAATTCCTTCAACATCATGGCTTGGTTTTTGCTCTGACATTAACTGTGGGACCTTTATATATATATATATATATGTGTGCCTTTCCAAATCATGTCCAATCAATTGAATATGCCACAAGTGGACTCCAATCAAGTTGTAGAAACATCTCAAGGATGATAAATGGAAACAGGATGCACCTGAGCTCAATTACGAGTCTCATAGCAAAGGGTCTGAATACTTATGTAAATAAGGTATTTCTGTTTTTTATTTTTGGTACATTTGCAGAAATGTCTATAAACCTGTCTTCGCTTTGTCATTATGGGGAATTGTGTGTAGATTGATGAGGGAAACAAATTATGTAATCAATTTTAGAATAAGGCTGTAACGTAACAACATGTGGGAAAAGTCAAGGGTTCTGAATACTTTCCGAATGCGCTGTAAGCCTGTCCAGTCTGTCAACCGAGTATATCAAGTCCTCCCTATATGAAACACAGCTTGTATTCTCTCTCTCTCTAGCCATCCCTGGTGGTTCTATCGGGACATTCTCTCTCTAGCCATCCCTGGTGGTTCTATCGGGACATTCTCTCTCTAGCCATCCCTGGTGGTTCTATCGGGACATTCTCTCTCTAGCCTTCCCTGGTGGTTCTATCGGGACATTCTCTCTCTAGCCATCCCTGGTGGTTCTATCGGGACATTCTCTCTCTAGCCATCCCTGGTGGTTCTATCGGGACATTCTCTCTCTAGCCATCCCTGGTGGTTCTATCGGGACATTCTCTCTCTAGCCATCTCTGGTGAGTGTTGACACCTTCTAGTGTTTTTTCCTTCTAGATTAGCATGGATTTTAAATCCCTGATCGTCATGTGTCCGGCTGCCAACATGGCTGCCTGACAGACAGACTGACTGTCCTCTTTCTAACCTCACCCCTCAACGTTGGGGTTAAAGCTCACAGGTCAACGCACGCCCTCAGACCCCGGAGAAAGTCCCCCCCCCCCCCCCCCATTTAATTGATCCTATTAAATATATGTTGAGACTGTGGAAGCTGTTAACATTCCATTATAGGCCTCTGTGTGTGTGTTCTAATGTGTGTATTCCAGTGTGTGTGTGTGTGTTCCAGTGTGTGTGTGTTCCAGTGTGTGTGTGTGTATTCCAGTGTGGGTGTGTGTATTCCAGTGTGCGTGTGCGTGTGTGGGTGTGTGTATTCCAGTGTGGGGGTGTGTGTGTGTATTCCAGTGTGTGTGTGTGTGTATTCCAGTGTGTGTGTGTGTGTATTCCAGTGTGTGTGTGTGTGTGTGTGTGTATTCCAGTGTGTGTGTGTGTGTATTCCAGTGTGTGTGCTTAGTAAAGTCACAACAACACAAGGCAGCAGCCATTTGTCAAGGCAAAGCTCTCTCTGAGGAGGCAGCTCTAACTATGGCCTATTCACACAGTCACACACTATAAATAGGACATGGACTGGGTCCCAAATGGCACCCTATTCCAAATATAGTGCACTACTTTTAACCAGGTTCCATAAGTGTGTGGTCAAAAGTAGTGCACTATGTAGGGAATAAGGTGCCATTTGGGACGCAGCCATGGAGTCCATCATACAGAGAGAGCGAGAGTTTATTTCTACCAATGTCAACACTCATCAGCAGATGGGAATAATGTTATCTAGGAAATAGCCGTAATAGTTGTTGAGTTAGCCACATACAGAAAAAGAAGCTTGGCTTCAAAGAGAGCTCAGACAAGGGAGGGAGATTATAGTGGTAGGATGGTCTTCAGAGAGGATAGTGGTAGGATAGTCTTCAGAGAGAGAGAGGATAGTGGTAGGATGGTCTCTAGAGAGAGAGAGGATAGTGGTAGGATGGTCTCTAGAGAGAGAGAGGATAGTGGTAGGATAGTCTCTAGAGAGAGAGAGAGGATAGTGGTAGGATGGTCTCTAGAGTGAGAGAGGATCATGGTAGGATGGTATAGAGAGAGAGAGAGAGAGGATAGTGGTAGGATGGTCTTCAGAGAGAGAGAGGATCGTGGTAGGATGGTCTCTATAGAGAGAGAGGATCATGGTAGGATGGTCTAGAGAGAGAGAGGATAGTGGTAGGATGGCCTCTAGAGAGAGAGAGGATAGTGGTAGGATGGTCTCTAGAGAGAGAGAGAGGATAGTGGTAGGATGGTCTCTAGAGAGAGAGAGAGGATAGTGGTAGGATGGTCTCTAGAGAGAGAGAGGATAGTGGTAGGATGGCCTCTAGAGAGAGAGAGGATAGTGGTAGGATGGTCTCTAGAGAGAGAGAGAGGATAGTGGTAGGATGGCCTCTAGAGAGAGAGAGGATAGTGGTAGTATGGTCTCTAGAGAGAGAGAGAGGATAGTGGTAGGATGGTCTCTAGAGTGAGAGAGGATCATGGTAGGATGGTCTAGAGAGAGAGAGAGAGGATAGTGGTAGGATGGTCTCTAGAGTGAGAGAGGATCATGGTAGGATGGTCTAGAGAGAGAGAGAGAGGATAGTGGTAGGATGGTCTCTAGAGTGAGAGAGGATCATGGTAGGATGGTCTAGAGAGAGAGAGGATAGTGGTAGGATGGTCTCTAGAGTGAGAGAGGATCATGGTAGGATGGTATAGAGAGAGAGAGAGAGAGGATAGTGGTAGGATGGTCTTCAGAGAGAGAGAGGATCGTGGTAGGATGGTCTCTAGAGAGAGAGAGGATAGTGGTAGGATGGTCTCTAGAGAGAGAGAGGATCGTGGTAGGATGGTCTCTAGAGAGAGAGAGAATCGTGGTAGGATGGTCTCTAGAGAGAGAGAGAGGATAGAGGTAGGATGGTCTTCAGAGATAGAGAGGATAGTGGTAGGATGGTCTCTAGAGAGAGAGAGAGAGAGAGGATCGTGGTAGGATGGTCTCTAGAGAGAGAGAGGATCGTGGTAGGATGGTATCTAGAGAGAGAGAGAATCGTGGTAGGATGGTCTCTATAGAGAGAGAGGATCATGGTAGGATGGTCTCTAGAGAGAGAGAGAGGATAGTGGTAGGATGGCCTCTAGAGTGAGAGAGGATCATGGTAGGATGGTCTCTAGAGAGAAAGGATAGTGGTAGGATGGTCTCTAGAGAGAGAGAGAGAGAGGATTACATTTACATTTACATTTACATTTAAGTCATTTAGCAGACGCTCTTATCCAGAGCGACTTACAGGAGCAATTAGGGTTAAGTGCCTTGCTCAAGGGCACATTTACGTCATTTAGCAGACGCTCTAGTCCAGAGCGACTCACAAATTGATGCATTCACCCTATAGCCAGTGGGATAACCACTTTACAATTTTTTTTGGGGGGGGGTAGAAGGATTACTTTATCCTATCCCAGGTATTCCTTAAAGAGGTGGGGTTTCAAATGTCTCCGGAAGGTGGTGAGTGACTCCGCTGTCCTGGCGTCGTGAGGGAGCTTGTTCCACCATTGGGGTGCCAGAGCAGCGAACAGTTTTGACTGGGCTGAGCGGGAACTATGCTTCCGCAGAGGAAGGGGAGCCAGCAGGCCAGAGGTGGATGAACGCAATGCCCTCGTTTGGGTGTAGGGACTGATCAGAGCCCGAAGGTACAGAGGTGCCGTTCCCCTCGCTGCTCCAAAGGCAAGCACCATGGTCTTGTAACGGATGCGAGCTTCAACTGGAAGCCAGTGGAGTGTGCGGAGGAGGGGGGTGACGTGAGAGAACTTGGGAAGGTTGAACACCAGACGGGCTGCGGCATTCTGGATGAGTTGTAGGGGTTTAATGGCACATGCAGGGAGGCCAGCCAACAGCGAGTTGCAGTAATCCAGACGGGAGATGACAAGTGCCTGGATTAGGACCTGTGCCGCTTCCTGTGTGAGGCAGGGTCGTACTCTCCGAATGTTGTAGAGCATGAACCTGCAGGAGCGGGTCACCGCCACAGCGGATAGTGGTAGGATGGTCTCTAGAGAGAGAGAGAGAGAGGATAGTGGTAGGATGGTCTTCAGAGAGAGAGAGAGATGATAGTGGTAGGATGGTCTCTAGAGAGAGAGAGGATAGTGCTGACACCTTAAGGCATTAGAATGCTTCAGTTCGGCTGGTGGCTAGCTGAAGTTGGCTAGGCGAACCAAACGAGTATGCTAGCATACATCCTTAAACAACCTTTGCTCGAAAAATGAGAAAGAAGCGGCAATAGTACTGTTTGTCAATTTTGAAACGCCTTAGGAATACACATTTCCTCAAAATAGTCTGAATCAATCTAAAATAACTCAAGAAATCTTTCATTCATTTGGAGGTTTTTGCCGAGGAGATTATATATTATTGTCATGGCTAACACTGTGACTAGAGGTGGCATTTAGATGTATTATTGTCATGGCTAACACTGTGACTAGAGGTGGCATTTAGATGTATTATTGTCATGGCTAACACTGTGACTAGAGGTGGCATTTAGATGTATTATTGTCATGGCTAACACTGTGACTAGAGGTGGCATTTAGATATATTATTGTCATGGCTAACACTGTGACTAGAGTTGGCATTTAGATGTATTATTGTCATGGCTAACACTGTGACTAGAGGTGGCATTTAGATATATTATTGTCATGGCTAACACTGTGACTAGAGGTGGCATTTAGATTTATTATTGTCATGGCTAACACTGTGACTAGAGGTGGCATTTAGATGTATTATTGTCATGGCTAACACTGTGACTAGAGGTAGCATTTAGATGTATTATTGTCATGGCTAACACTGTGACTAGAGGTGGCATTTAGATGTATTATTGTCATGGCTAACACTGTGACTAGAGGTGGCATTTAGATGTATTATTGTCATGGCTAACACTGTGACTAGAGGTGGCATTTAGATGTATTATTGTCATGGCTAACACTGTGACTAGAGTTGGCATTTAGATGTATTATTGTCATTGCTAACACTGTGACTAGAGGTGACATTTAGATGTATTATTGTCATGGCTAACACTGTGACTAGAGGTGGCATTTAGATGTATTATTGTCATGGCTAACACTGTGACTAGAGGTGGCATTTAGATACAGTGGGGAAAAAATGTATTTTGTCAGCCACCAATTGTGCAAGTTCTCCCACTTAAAAAGATGAGAGAGGCCTGTCATTTTCATCATAGGTACAAGTCAACTATGACAGACAAAATCAGAAAAAAAAATCCTGAAAATCACATTGTAGGATTTTTAATGAATTTATTTGCAAATTATGGTGGAAAATAAGTATTTGGTCAATAACAAAAGTTACTCAATACTTTGTTATATACCCTTTGTTGGCAATGACACAGGTCAAAAGTTTTCTGTAAGTCTTCACAAGGTTTTCACACACTTGCTGGTATTTTACATTTACATTTACATTTACATTTACGTCATTTAGCAGACGCTTTTATCCAGAGCGACATACAAATTGGTGCATTCACCCTATAGCCAGTGGGATAACCACTTTACAATTTTTTTTTGTTTGTTTTTGGGGGGGGGGGGTAGTGGAAGGATTACTTTATTCCCCATCATTCCTCCATGCAGATCTCCTCTAGAGCAGTGATGTTTTGGGGCTGTCGCTGGGCAACACAGACTTTCAACTCCCTCCAAAGATTTTCTATGGGGTTGAGATCTGGAGACTGGCTAGGCCACTCCAGGACCTTGAAATGCTTCTTACGAAGCCACTCCTTCGTTGCCCGGGCGGTGTGTTTGGGATCATTGTCATGCTGAAAGACCCAGCCACGTTTCATCTTCAATGCCCTTGCTGATGGAAGGAGGTTTTCACTCAAAATCTCACGATACATGGCCCCATTCATTCTTTCCTTTACACGGATCAGTCGTCCTGGTCCCTTTGCAGAAAAACAGCCCCAAAGCATGATGTTTCCACCCCCATGCTTCACAGTAGGTATGGTGTTCTTTGGATGCAACTCAGCATTCGTTGTCCTCCAAACACGACGAGTTGAGTTTTTACCAAAATGTTATATTTTGGTTTCATCTGACCATATGACATTCTCCCAATCCTCTTCTGGATCATCCAAATGCACTCTAGCAAACTTCAGAAGGGCCTGGATATGTACTGGCTTAAGCAGGGGGACACGTCTGGCACTGCAGGATTTGAGTCCCTGGCGGCGTAGTGTGTTACTGATGGTAGGCTTTGTTACTTTGGTCCTAGCTCTCTGCAGGTCATTCACTAGGTCCACCCGTGTGGTTCTGGGATTTTTGCTCACCATTCTTGTGATCATTTTGACCCCACAGGGTGAGATCTTGCGTGGGGAGATTATCAGTGGGAGATTATCAGTGGTCTTGTATGTCTTCCATTTCCTAATAATTGCTCCCACAGTTGACTTCTTCAAACCAAGCTGCTTACCTATTGCAGATTCAGTCTTCCCAGCCTGGTGCAGGTCTACAATTTTGTTTCTGGTGTCCTTTGACAGCTCTTTGGTCTTGGCCTTAGTGGAGTTTGGAGTGTGACTATTTGAGGTTGTGGACAGGTGTCTTTTATACTGATAACAAGTTCAAACAGGTGCCATTAATACAGGTAACGAGTGGAGGACAGAGGAGCCTCTTAAAGAAGAAGTTACAGGTCTGTGAGAGCCAGAAATCTTGCTTGTTTGTAGGTGACCAAATACTTATTTTTCACCATAATTTGCAAATAAATTCATAAAAAATCCTACAATGTGATTTTCTGGATTTTTTTTCCTCAATCTGTCTGTCATAGTTGACGTGTACCTATGATGAAAATTACAGGCCTCTCTCATCTTTTTAAGTGGGAGAACTTGCACAATTGGTGGCTGACTAAATACTTTTTTCCCCACTGTTTATTATTGTCATGGCTAACACTGTGACTAGAGTTGGCATTTAGATATATTATTGTCATGGCTAACACTGTGACTAGAGGTGGCAGCATATCAACACAATATGAGACTTCATTTAGGAAGGATATCATCTGATCCAGGGCTGGAGACGAGAAGGAATCATTTTATTAGACTTGAGTCACACTTCTCTCCTGTCCTCATATGGAGAGATTGGCAGTGCAGTCAGGAAAGTGATTTCAGAGGAGACCAGAGAGGGGGTGCAGGAATTGAATTGCCGTGAGTGTTGGTTAAGCAAGCTGCTTTAATTTGCTCTGGAGCGTGCATTCTCAAAGTGGCCGTATCCCAAATGGCACCCTATTCCCTACATACACTAGTGTACTATGTTTGACCACAGCCATATGGGCCCTGGTCTAAAGTAGTGCACTATATAGGGAATAGGATGCGATTTGGGACACGACAACTGATACACCCGCCCTGCCTGCTTGCTGTAATTGGAGTCAGTACAAGTGCTTTCCATTTCCATCAGATGCTTTCATGTAGTTTGAGACGTTTCCAAGTGAGGAGGAGAATCATCCAAGCACTATATTCATTTGATCCAGTATGAATCAAAGGCAGCAACATCCCCAGTAAGGCCACGTCCCAAATGAAACCCTATCCCCTATGTAGTGCACTACTTTTGACCAGAACCCTTTGGGCTGGTTGAGGGAGAGGGAAGGATGGAGTCTTTTCTCAATTGGAAATTGCTCAACTCCTGCGTCCTCTCTCCTCCATCCTCTCTCCTGCGTCCTCTCTCCACCGTCCTCTCTCCACCGTCCTCTCTCCTGCGTCCTCTCTCCTGCGTCCTCTCTCCTCCGTCCTCTCTCCACCGTCCTCTCTCCTGCGTCCTCTCTCCTGCGTCCTCTCTCCTCCGTCCTCTCTCCACCGTCCTCTCTCCTCCATCCTCTCTCCTCCGTCCTCTCTCCTCCATCCTCTCTCCTCCGTCCTCTCTCCACCGTCCTCTCTCCTGCGTCCTCTCTCCTGCGTCCTCTCTCCTCCGTCCTCTCTCCACCGTCCTCTCTCCTGCGTCCTCTCTCCTGCGTCCTCTCTCCTCCGTCCTCTCTCCACCGTCCTCTCTCCTCCATCCTCTCTCCTGCGTCCTCTCTCCTCCGTCCTCTCTCCTGCGTCCTCTCTCCTGCGTCCTCTCTCCTGCATCCTCTCTCCACCGTCCTCTCTCCTGCGTCCTCTCTCCTCCGTTCTCTCTCCTGCGTCCTCTCTCCTGCATCCTCTCTCCTCCGTCCTCTCTCCTCCGTCCTCTCTCCTCCATCCTCTCTCCTGCGTCCTCTCTCCTGCGTCCTCTCTCCTCCATCCTCTCTCCTCCGTCCTCTCTCCTCCATCCTCTCTCCTGCGTCCTCTCTCCTGCATCCTCTCTCCACCATCCTCTCTCCTGCGTCCTCTCTCCTCCGTCCTCTCTCCTCCGTCCTCTCTCCTCCATCCTCTCTCCTCCGTCCTCTCTCCTGCGTCCTCTCTCCTCCGTCCTCTCTCCTGCGTCCTCTCTCCTCCGTCCTCTCTCCTCCGTCCTCTCTCCTGCGTCCTCTCTCCACCATCCTCTCTCCTGCGTCCTCTCTCCTCCGTCCTCTCTCCTCCGTCCTCTCTCCTCCATCCTCTCTCCTGCGTCCTCTCTCCTGCGTCCTCTCTCCTCCATCCTCTCTCCTGCGTCCTCTCTCCTGCGTCCTCTCTCCTGCGTCCTCTCTCCTCCGTCCTCTCTCGTCCGTCCTCTCTCCTCCGTCCTCTCTCCTGCGTCCTCTCTCCTCCATCCTCTCTCCTGCGTCCTCTCTCCTGCGTCCTCTCTCCTCCGTCCTCTCTCCTCCGTCCTCTCTCCTCCATCCTCTCTCCTCCATCCTCTCTCCTGCGTCCTCTCTCCTGCGTCCTCTCTCCTCCATCCTCTCTCCTGCGTCCTCTCTCCTGCATCCTCTCTCCTGCGTCCTCTCTCCTGCGTCCTCTCTCCTGCATCCTCTCTCCTGCATCCTCTCTCCTGCATCCTCTCTCCTCCATCTTCTCTCCTGCATCCTCTCTCCTCCATCCTCTCTCCTGCGTCCTCTCTCCTCCGTCCTCTCTCCTGCATCCTCTCTCCTGCATCCTCTCTCCTCCATCCTCTCTCGCCTCCTTTTGAAAAGGAGCGGCAGTGAAGAGAGCGAACATGGACAAAGATGATATTGTATGAAATGAGGCTCTCCTCTCCACTCTCTACTCAGGCAAATTATGTTTACAGGGATGGAATCCCAAAATAAATGTGTAAAGTGATAAAACAAATTTAGCTAGTTGTGCAAGACATTTTATATAGAAAAAAGGTTAAGTAGCATATAGTTTTTAAATGTTTGCATGATTTTCTCCTTCCAGAAAACAACTGCCTACTAACAACTTTACACTCTCCTCAAACACTTGACCACTTATCGGTTTCCGGGTCACGGAGGAGAGAGGAAGGAGGACTTTTGCCCAAATGAGAATAAGGCCTGGGTGAGGGGGGATGGGAGGAGGGTTTCCCCTTTTCTCTTTTCATTCCAGCGGTTCTCTCTGTTCTCTCACTGTCCGAGCGGCCTCTCCCGGGGAGACCAAATTAAGAATTAAAACACGAATAAAACACAGTAGCTTGGTCTCACACTGGGCTTTACTGAACGTCAAGAGACGGGTGAAGACTTCATCTCACGCTGGGCGTTACTGAACGTCAAGAGACGGGTGAAGACTTCATCTCACGCTGGGCGTTACTGAACGTCAAGAGACGGGTGAAGACTTCATCTCACGCTGGGCGTTACTGAACGTCAAGAGACGGGTGAAGACTTCATCACGTGGAATCTACTCAGCCTATATTGACTGGTACTGAGATGTATCCATAGAAATATAATATATAGCTGATTTGACTCAAAACATCACAAGGAACACTTCCAGCTTTTACTTCCTGTTTTGCTCCTACGGGTAAACTTGCAATGGCCACCAGTCCACCTATTACACCATCATTGACTTAAATGGGGAGGCCCGTTCTATAGATGCTATTCCTTTTGGGTTCATCTTCAGTGTTTTAATAAGTCAGTTACTTTGTATGGTTATGCTAAAGTGTTTATTCAACTGAGTTACTCAGAGCGCGTATCACGCTTTTATGTTTTGCTATAAATCAATTGTGTGTGTGTGTGGTGGTTTATCTTAACTAATAAGTCATTCAGCTGTTTGTTGTTTTAGATGCAGAGAATAAAACGCTTCATTACGTTTAGATAATAAATCAATAAAAAGCTGTTTGTCTTGCATATGCGGAGGCTATCCATGAAAAAGACAGCCCAATCATTTCCTAAGTTCTGGACCTCAGCTGAATCTGGTAATGAATGGTGTGGCTGTTGAACAAGTTGAGGAGACTAAATTACTTGGCGTTACCTTAGATTGTAAACTGTCATGGTCAAAACATACAGATTCAATGGTTGTAAAGATGGGGAAAGGTTGACGTCCGTAATAAAGAGAAGCTCTGCTTTTTTTGACACCACGCTCCATAAAGCAAGTCCTGCAGACTGTAGTATCTTGATTATTGCCCAGTCGAGTGCTACAAGGAAAGACCTAGTTAAGCTTCAGCTGGCTCAGAACAGAGCCAAAACAAATTCAAGAAAGCGTACAGTATTATATAGAGCCATTATTGCATGGAACTCCGTTCCATCTCATATTGCTTAAATAAACAGCAAACCTGGTTTCAAAAAACAGATAAAGCAACACCTCACGGCACAACACCTCTCCCCTATTTGACCTAGATAATTTGTGTATATGTATTGATATGTAGGATACATGTGCCTTTAAAAAATGTATGTAGTTCTGTCCTTGAGCTGTTCTTGTCTATTAATGTTCTGTATTATGTCATGTTTCATATTTTGTGTGGAACCCAGGAAGAGTAGCTGCTGCTTTTGCAACAACTAATGGAGATCCTAATAAAATACAGAAATACCAAACATAACTCCCTAAATATTTCAGATGCACCATCAAGGCAGAAACAAAGGGAAATGTAGGATTTAAAACAAATTTGATGTTTTGAGAGGCCTCAGTCCTTAAGACCAGTCAGTGGAGCTAAGAGCTGAGACCTCTTAAAGGTGAGGCGTAGAGCTGAGTCCTCTTAAAGGTGAGGCTTAGAGCTGAGTCCTCTTAAAGGTGAGGCGTAGAGCTGAGTCCTCTTAAAGGTGAGGCGTAGAGCTGAGTCCTCTTAAAGGTGAGGCGTAGAGCTGAGGCCTCTTAAAGGTGAGGCATAGAGCTGAGTCCTCTTAAAGGTGAGGCGTAGCGCTGAGTCCTCTTAAAGGTGAGACGTAGAGCTGAGTCCTCTTAAAGGTGAGGCGTAGAGCTGAGTCCTCTTAAAGGTGAGGCGTAGAGCTGAGTCCTCTTAAAGGTGAGGCGTAGAGCTGAGTCCTCTTAAAGGTGAGGCGTAGAGCTGAGTCCTCTTAAAGGTGAGGCGTAGAGCTGAGGCCTCTTAAAGGTGAGGCGTAGAGCTGAGTCCTCTTAAAGGTGAGGCGTAGAGCTGAGTCCTCTTAAAGGTGAGGCGTAGAGCTGAGTCCTCTTAAAGGTGAGGCGTAGAGCCGAGTCCTCTTAAAGGTGAGGCGTACAGCTGAGTCCTCTTAAAGGTGATGCTTAGAGCTGAGTCCTCTTAAAGGTGAGGCATAGAGCTGAGTCCTCTTAAAGGTGAGGCGTAGAGCTGAGTCCTCTTAAAGGTGAGGCTTAGAGCTAAGTCATCTTAAAGGTGAGGCGTAGAGCTGAGTCCTCTTAAAGGTGAGGCTTAGAGCTGAGTCCTCTTAAAGGTGAGGCGTAGAGCTGAGTCCTCTTAAAGGTGAGGCGTAGAGCTGAGTCCTCTTAAAGGTGAGGCGTAGAGCTGAGTCCTCTTAAAGGTGAGGCGTAGAGCTGAGTCCTCTTAAAGGTGAGGCTTAGAGCTAAGTCATCTTAAAGGTGAGGCGTAGAGCTGAGTCCTCTTAAAGGTGAGGCTTAGAGCTGAGTCCTCTTAAAGGTGAGGCTTAGAGCTGAGTCCTCTTAAAGGTGAGGCGTAGAGCTGAGTCCTCTTAAAGGTGAGGCGTAGAGCTGAGTTCTCTTAAAGGTGAGGCGTTGAGCTGAGTCCTCTTAAAGGTGAGACGTAGCGCTGAGTCCTCTTAAAGGTGAGGCGTAGAGCTGAGTCCTCTTAAAGGTGAGGCTTAGAACTGAGTCCTCCTAAAGGCCAAGCGTAGAGGTGAGTCCTCTTAAAGGTGAGACGTAGAGCTGAGTCCTCTTAAAGGTGAGGCATAGAGCTGAGTCCTCTTAAAGGTGAGGCATAGAGCTGAGTCCTCTTAAAGGTGAGGCATAGAGCTGAGTCCTCTTAAAGGTGATGCTTAGAGCTGTGTTCTCTTAAAGGTGAGGCGTAGCGCTGAGTCCTCTTAAAGGTGAGGCGTAGAGCTGAGTCCTCTTAAAGGTGAGGCTTAGAGCTGAGTCCTCTTAAAGTTGAGGCGTAGAGCTGAGTCCTCTTAAAGGTGAGGCTTAGAACTGAGTCCTCCTAAAGGCCAAGCGTAGAGCTGAGTCCTCTTAAAGGTGAGGCGTAGAGCTGAGTCCTCTTAAAGGTGAGGCGTAGAGCTGAGTCCTCTTAAAGGTGAGGCTTAGAGCTGAGTCCTCTTAAAGGTGAGGCTTAGAGCTGTGTTCTCTTAAAGGTGAGGCGTAGAGCTGAGTCCTCTTAAAGGTGAGACGTAGAGCTGAGTCCTCTTAAAGGTGAGGCTTAGAGCTGAGTCCTCTTAAAGTTGAGGCGTAGAGCTGAGTCCTCTTAAAGGTGAGGCTTAGAACTGAGTCCTCCTAAAGGCCAAGCGTAGAGCTGAGTCCTCTTAAAGGTGAGGCGTAGAGCTGAGTCCTCTTAAAGGTGAGGCGTAGAGCTGAGTCCTCTTAAAGGTGAGGCGTTGAGCTGAGTCCTCTTTAAGGTGAGACGTAGAGCTGAGTCCTCTTAAAGGTGAGGCTTAGAGCTGAGTCCTCTTAAAGGTGAGGCGTAGAGCTGAGTCCTCTTAAAGGTGAGGCGTAGAGCTGAGTCCTCTTAAAGGTGAGGCATAGAGCTGAGTCCTCTTAAAGGTGAGGCGAAGAGCTGAGTCCTCTTAAAGGTGAGGCGTAGAGCTGAGTCCTCTTAAAGGTGAGGCGTAGAGCTGAGTCCTCTTAAAGGTGAGGCGTAGAGCTGAGTCCTCTTAAAGGTGAGACGTAGAGCTGAGTCCTCTTAAAGGTGAGGCATAGAGCTGAGTCCTCTTAAAGGTGAGGCGTAGAGCTGAGTCCTCTTAAAGGTGAGGCGTAGAGCTGAGACCTCTTAAAGGTGAGGCTTAGAGCTGAGTCCTCTTAAAGGTGAGGCGTAGAGCTGAGTCCTCTTAAAGGTGAGGCATAGAGCTGAGTCCTCTTAAAGGTGAGGCTTAGAGCTAAGTCATCTTAAAGGTGAGGCGTAGAGCTGAGTCCTCTTAAAGGTGAGGCGTAGAGCTGAGTCCTCTTAAAGGTGAGGCGTAGAGCTGAGTCCTCTTAAAGGTGAGGCGTAGAGCTGAGTCCTCTTAAAGGTGAGGCATAGAGCTGAGTCCTCTTAAAGGTGAGGCGTAGAGCTGAGTCCTCTTAAAGGTGAGGCGTAGAGCTGAGTCCTCTTAAAGGTGAGGCGTAGAGCTGAGTCCTCTTAAAGGTGAGGCGTAGAGCTGAGTCCTCTTAAAGGTGAGGCGTAGAGCTGAGTCCTTTTAAAGGTGAGGCGTAGAGCTGAGTCCTCTTAAAGGTGAGGCGTAGAGCTGAGTCCTCTTAAAGGTGAGGCTTA
>NW_028160155.1:0-16652 GCF_964263955.1 Coregonus lavaretus
TCCAAAGTCATTTGTTTCATCTCCCGAGCTAATTACTATCATCATAATCACGATTATCTTAATTGTCATTATCTTTATGTTAGTTAATTGACTTGCAGATCTTGAGTTTCTTTTTAAACGTTTTCACTTTCAGACAATGCAACAGACGGTGATCAGGAGTCAACATCTGCCTGTTGAGAAGATACTCATCTGTCAAACTAATGACTGTATCTCAACAACTGTACTCAATTATCTAAAGTAAATGATGGCTGTCTAGCACAGTGACGCCTTTTGTGATTCCAAAGATAAGAGGGTAAGAAGCAATGTAATTACAGAAATCGAAAAAGTGTGGAAATTAGAGTCAATTTCAACATCATTAATTAAATGTAGAAAATGTTTCAAACATCCCTGGCACCATCAATTTCATGAAAGGAGAATGTCAAGCAAAAGTAAGGTGTCAGAATAATTTTTGCCTCAATTATTGTCCTCTGCTGTCCCTGTTTTGAGAACCATCCTTGCATAAATATAACTTTTCTCAACAAGTGAGGATTCTGTAACCTTCTATGACATGGCATGTGCACTTTGCATGGTTCTGCATTGGGATGAGAACAGAATGAATCTCCTAGCTAACACGAGGCTTCTCGCTCTCTCTTTTCCCCAGCTCTGCAGATCCTTTGTGAAGAGGCTTGTGCTGAGCTGTGGAGCCTGGTGTCACCGGTAATAAGCCCCTTTGGGACCAAGTACAGTAGTGAGGTCTGGGAACTGTCTGCATATGAAAGGGACTCGAGCTCGTGTCCTACTTTTGAAAGACTTTTGGGGGGAGGGGGGTTTAGGGGATAGGGTGGGGAATTAGAATGAAGCAGATACAATTCAATGACATGAAACCCAATCAACATTCAAGTTCAAGGTGACAGAGTATAGAGGATTAAACTTCTGAGACATTTAACTTGGTGTTAGGCCCCCTGTATAGTGTGGCCGCCCTGGTTCACATACAGTCTGAGACTTTAGATTCTGCATTCCTAATAATGCAGACCAATTGCAGTGTTTCAGCAGTGGTGGCAAGGATAGCGGATGGGGGGGCGTAATGACATGCTAGCTGTTTCCATGGACTTCCAGTCATTGAGCCAACGACTATCCATTTAAAAGCGCGTCTCAGGGCCTCCCGAGTGGCGCAGCGGTCTAAGGCACTGCATCGCAGTGCTAGAGGGGTCACTACAGACCCGGGTTTGATCCTGGGCTGTATCACAACCGGCCGTGATCGTGAGTCCCATAGGGACTCGTCCGGGTTAGGGGAGGGTTTGGCCTGGGGGCTTTACTTGGCTCATCGTGCTCTAGCGACTCCTTGTGGTGGGCTGGGCGCCTGCAGGCTGACCTTGGTCATCAGTTGAACGGCGTTTCCTCCGACACATGCGGGTTGGTGAGGGGAGTAGGACTGGAGAGGGGGAAGAGAAGAGGTCCAGGGTGGAGTGTCTGTATCTGGGCAGAGGATCTGGCAGATCAGCGTACGTCTTATGGAGGCCCAAAGGGTCAGATGTCTAGTGGGTCGGGAGCCTTTATCAGGAGGATGGTCTTATCTGACATTTGTCCCCACACACAGCCATGCCCGATAGATAATTGGAATGAGATTTTTTCTCCCATCTTCTACACATTTATCTGGAGGGCACTTAATGCTTACTGACTTTGGTGTGTGAGCTCTTACATCTTTCAATATCTTATCTGAAAGTGTGTCAACCAGGTTTGGCATTTTAAGAGGACACACACAACAAACTCAGTGCACCCACACAAGTGTACATGCACACACAAACAGAATGCATACTGTATGGATCTAGACAGAAATAACTCTCATTACTACAGATGTAGGATCTTCATTCGACCAACCTGTTGCAGGAGCACTTTCCTGGAGTGCAGGAAATTAAAAATGTGTAGTGTATTTGACATTTAAAAAGGCTTCTGAAGTTTGTAATTTCCACTTTGACATTTCAGACTTGATTTTCCCTTACGAAAAATGTATCAACCCCTACAAAAATTATTATAATCCACGTAATAATTCAAATTTCCTGTTGCTGTAGGATGATTTTCCTGCTGTAGCAAACTGGCTCAAATGAAGATCCTACATCTGTAGGTGTTTTGTATTTGGTGTCTGTTGTGATGACAGTCATGTCTCTGCTATCCAATGAGGAAGTATTGCCTGTGTGATTGAGTGTGTGCATGCATGTGTGCCCACGTGTGTGTGTGTGTGTGTGTATATATGTGTGCGTGTGTGTGTGTGGGTGTGTGTCTGAGGCTCAGATGGTGAATGAAGAGTGATTGTGCTGTAATGCAAGGGCTGCCAGGACAGTCAGACAGTCAGTAGGGAGGAGGGCCCCTGAAGGAGGCCTGGTGGCACCAACCACTCAGCTGCAATGGCACTGCCAGGACCAGTCACTCCCAGTCACACTACAAGGCCTGGATGACTGCTAAAGTACATATATGTGAACATGTAGAGAAGAGAGGATGGCAGCACAGAAATATAATTCCTAGAAAGGGCATAGCCCCTCAGACCATGATAATTTGACTGATCCCTTATTCTATTTCTATGGATGGCACCACCAGAGCATCATAGTGTTATTGTCTTCATGCTTTCATGCATTATGATTTCACAATTATACTCCGTATACACACTTTTCTATTGGAAACTTAATTATACTGATTGCAGTTGATGAAGCAGTAATTGCGGCACAATGGAAATGCTCACACATATAACAATCTGAGGATCGCTAGAAAGCAAGATAATGAGACCTCCCTTGAGCAGAGAGATTGATGGTGAAATCAACTTGCATTGAGGAATATAAAGTGTACTAAACCTATGTTAAGTCCTACACGCAAAACGTTACTCCAGCAATGCATCAATGCAATCACGTCAGATAATGAATTTACTGGAGTCAGTGGTAGTAAAACCTATGCAATCAGTGAAACGGCACATTACGTTTGCAGGGCCTTAAAGCTAAAAGTCTCTCTGGGAGATAAAATTATATCAACTCTACCAGATGAAGAGGATGGAACTGGGTTGTGTTCCTGTGTTTGTCATTTTCTGCTTCAATGCAGACTGTGCTCTCTTTTAGTTTTGTTGGGTGGTTGGAGAACATCATTTTTAGGGTCAGCAACATCTAGGCAATTAAAAAGTCCAGTTTTCTCACAGAGAGCACCGGTATATGTTTCTAATATGTTTCTAGCTAACTGAATATACTGACACATATTTCAGCACCACGGACAGAGGCAGAGGCACACATTGTACTGCACAGTAGATCATGAGGGGTTTGAATTCCACCACTAGCGCTGAAAGTGCGTGAGAATCAACAGGCCATTTCTACCCATTATTGTTGGTTGATTTACAACAACTAAGACAGCTACTAACTCTAATTAGCTGTAACTAAGATGTGTTATTGAGCTGGAACATAACTGCAAATGGTGGGGTGTGTGCTCCTTTCCATACTGAAAACTTTCCAATGCAGAAACACTAGTGTTTAGTCAGTGTGAATGTCTATTTCAGCACTTCAGCTATCCCAAAGTCTTCTCCAATGAACCCCACACTTCATAAACATTCCAGGTTGGTCTGTATGCATTGCTGTACATGCAGCACAGTGATATCTCTCTCTCTATATATATATATATGTATATATATATATATATATATATATATATATATATACACAGTTGAAGTCGGAAGTTTACGTACACTTAGGTTGGAATCATTAAAACTCGTTTTTCAACCACTCCACAAATGTCTTGTTAACAAACTATAGTTTTGGCAAGTCGGTTAGGACATCTACTTTGTGCATGACACAAGTAATTTTTCCAACAATTGTTTACAGACAGATTATTTCACTTATAATTCACTGTATCACAATTCCAATGGGTCAGAAATTTACATACACTAAGTTGACTGTGCCTTTAAACAGCTTGGAAAATTCCAGAAAATTATGTAATGGCTTTAGAAGCTTCTGATAGGCTAATTGACATCATTTGAGTCAATTGGAGGTGTACCTGTGGATGTATTTCAAGGCCTACCTTCAAACTCAGTGCCTCTTTGCTTGACATCATTGGAAAATCAAAAGAAATCAGCCAAGACCTCAGAAAAAAAATTGTAGACCTCCACAAGTCTGGTTCATCCTTGGGAGCAATTTCCAAATGCCTGAAGGTACCACATTCATCTGTACAAACAATAGTATGCAAGTATAAACACCATGGGACCACGCAACCGCCATACCGCTCAGGAAGGAGACACGTTCTGTCTCCTAGAGATGAACGTACTTTGGTGCGAAAAGTGCAAATCAATCCCAGAACAACAGCAAAGGGCCTTGTGAAGATGCTGGAGGAAACAGGTACAAAAGTATCTATATCCACAGTAAAACAAGTCCTCTATCAACATAACCTGAAAGGCCGCTCAGCAAGGAAGAAGCCACTGCTCCAAAAGCCATAAAAAAGACAGACTACGGTTTGCAACTGCACATGGGGACAAAGATCTTAATTTTTGAAGAAATGTCCTCTGGTCTGATGAAACAAAAATAGACCTGTTTGGCCATAATGACCATTGTTATGTTTGGAGGAAAAAGGGAGTTGCTTGCAAGCCGAAGAACACATTTACATTTACATTTACATTTTAGTCATTTAGCAGACACTCGTATCCAGAGCGACTTAACACCATCCCAACCGTGAAGCACGGGGGTGGCAGCATCATGCTGTGGGGGTGCTTTGCTGCAGGAGGGACTGGTGCACTTCACAAAATAGATGGCATCATGAGGAAGGAAAATTCTGTGGATATATTGAAGCAACACCTCAAGACATCAGTCAGGTAGTTAAAGCTTGGTCGCAAATGGTTCTTTCAAATGGACAATGACCCCAAGCATACTTCCAAAGTTGTGGAAAAATGGCTTAAGGACAACAAAGTCAAGGTATTGGAGTGGCCATCACAAAGCCCTGACCTCAATCCTATAGAACATTTGTGGGCAGAACTGAAAAAGCATGTGCGAGCAAGGAGGCCTACAAACCTGACTCAGTTACACCAGCTCTGTCAGGAGGAATGGGCCAAAATTCACCCAATTTATTGTGGGAAGCTTGTGGGAGGCTACCCGAAACGTTTGACCCAAGTTAAACAATTTAAAGGCAATGCTACCAAATACTAATTGAGTGTATGTAAACTTCTGACCCACTGGGAATGTGATTAAAGAAATAAAATCTGAAATAAATCATTCTCTCTACTATTATTCTGACATTTCACATTCTTAAAATAAAGTGACTCCTAACTGACCTAAGAAAGGGCATTTTTACTAGGATTAAATGTCAGGAATTGTGAAAAACTGAGTTTAAATGTAGTTGGCTAAGGAGTATGTAAACTTCTGACTTCAACTGTATATATATATATATATATATATATATATATATATATATATATATATATATATATATATATATATATAGATAGAGAGAGAGAGAGAGAGAGAGAGAGAGAGAGAGAGAGAGAGAGAGAGAGAGAGAGAGAGAGAGAGGCATGAGAGAAAGCAAGAGAGAGAGATGGGAAAAGTGCAAACTAGAAATCTCCTCTCACCCCTATATTGCAATGCTTGGTAGTACTCTCTGGGCTGCTTCCCACCCCGTAGCAGGCTGAGGCTGAGGTTGAGCGGTCATTAATAGTCAACTAGGGGAGACCGTGGGGGATTGCAGTGGGAGCTTGATAATTCAATCTGTCAAGCACAAGCTACAGGCTTGGCCAATTAGCTGGAGAAGAGGCAGCCTTAACCCCGGCCGTTCCACTTTACTTCCTTCTCCGTGGAAACATCCCTGGTGCGTGTTAAAGCCGTCCCACCATCTAAGCCATCACGCCTGCTGAGGAACGACTGGAGCAGAAGTCCAATTAAGAGAAAAGAGACAGTTTAGAGGGGCTTCCTTTCCCACTGTGGACAATGGAAGCTCAATGGCAACACAAGACAACCGTTCAAAAGATTATGAGCTTTGAGGTCCGGAGACATTCCCAGAGACAGAGAAGGTGCCTTCTTCAATAGCTGCTCAAAACCACCCACTTCTAGCACTAAACGGTGCAACATTTCTACAGAAAAAAACCATTCCCTATTCAAATGTGAGGATAATGGCCAGATGAGTCTACTCTTTTGTGGGAATGGCTCTCGGTAACATTTTCCAAACCTTATCTCAGGTGCTCAATGCACAGGTCTCACAAAGAACACAGGAATTTTGAAGCAAAGGTAGAAGGTGTTGATGCTGTTTCTAGGCATTATTATTGTATGTGTGCTATTCATAGAACAGTTAGTGTTCGTAAACTCTTGCATGTCACAAAGTATGCGATGATTACTTTCTGACTTCTCCAGTGTCGAAGTTTGCTAATGTAGTAGTCACACTGACGTGCCTGCTCTCAAACAGTCCTAAAGGAAGGGGGAAGTGCTGAGTTTATAGACAGATGGTCAAGCGAGAACTGGTAATTGACAGTTAATTGACAGTTAATTGTAAATGCTTGACAGGTGTACTAGAATGCGAACAAATGAGCCTTGTGTGAGCTGCCTCACCTTCTCTCTCGCTCTCTGTCAGTCTCATTTGTGGAAAATAATTTCATCCTCTATTGGCTGGCCCTCCCCTCTCTCTCTCTCTCTCTCTTCCCTCCTCTCTCATCCTCTAGAGCCAAAGGGTCGGGCTCTGCTAAGTGCCATGTGCCAATTATCATCCTCCCACATTCTGTGGATCCAGATGCTTCTTAAAGTGGTACAAAAGCAACTAATTAAACACTTAGGCGAGTGTGTGTTTGCGCCGTGCGTGTGAGAGGTTGAATGCTGGAAGCGTGCAGGTTTATGAGAAAAGAGGACATACTGAATGAAACACAGAGCTTGATGAAAGACAGTCCTCCTCCTTCTATCCTCAAGGAGTAGGTGAGAGAGAAATAAGAAAAGGTTGACCTTCATATGGGAGGCTGGACTCATACTGCTTTTTAAAAAACATTCAACTCCCAAGCAGAATTCTCAGACTGAACCCCAATTGATGGAGCAATTATTCTTAATTACTTTCAAAAATATCAAATTGAGGCACAATACACCAGAAACCTGCTTTTGGTTCCTCTACTTTCAATAATTCTGTTATTTCTCTTCATTTGGGTTTAATTGTGCTGAACACAGGGAGAGGCAGTAACATAATGAGCACGTGCCTTTCTATTACTGTGGATTGGTTCAATTGAAACTAAACCAGCTAAAGCAATCAGCTGGTTCATGTGTGGCTATTGGGGAAGACACGGGTGGCATAGCAACAAACATTTGCAATCCTCCAGGCAAAGCTTCAGTTGGCACAAGGCTGTAAGAAGCAGTATCTGGGATGCAAACAGTGTTTATCAAGCTTGTATTTCATCTGTAGACTATTGAAGCAGGAAGAAACAAAGAAATGCTAATTAGGCCTACTCAAGACAAAGGCTCCCAGCACTAAAGAGATTTCTTGATGTTATGTGGCAGCACAGATATTTAACATGTAACATGGCTGTGTGTGTGTTTGCATGTGCATCCCCACAGCCTCTCAGGCCATCTGTATCTTATGACTGTCTGAATGCCAGCTCCATCCAGAGACACCAGAAAACCAAGCCCACACACTGGGCTCTGAAACATAGTTCCTAACAAAACCTCTCCGACTAGTGATTTTCTACATTCCTCCATGAGGTCTTATTTTCAAAAGGTTGTTTATGTGTTCCCAACATTACAGTCTGTTGCAGTGTGGTCAACACAAGCAAACCGATGACATTTTGTATTGGAGTCCACATTTAAAATGCAGCAAACCTGTTGGGGATGTTTTAACTTTAACTTTTTTGTATTTGGTAATGAGATCACCCGTCTGCATTTTGGCATGCACCTACTAAAAGAAAAAAGGGATTGTCATTGAGCTTGCATACCAGCGAGGCATTATGAATATTAACTCAACTGTTTAAAAGCAGGAGAAACCATTAGCATTCCAAACACAGACTTCCCAATTAGTGTGATATTCTGTGCCTGGGCCCAGACAGGTTGACTCCACACATGTGCTTTTGTGATGTTACCAAGCCAGGTTCCAGTCTGGAGGAAGGATGTTGAGGAAACATCAAAGTGGGGAAGACCAGGGCGATCAAACTCAACTAGTGTAACAGCTTCATCCCAACCTTTAGCGCTAGCAGATGAAAGGCCTGATAAATGGATTTCTTCATCTTGGTAGATGAAGCGAGCGCGCTCAACTCCTGTCTGCCTGGCGTGCTGCCGCGGTGTACCAGGGGCTTTGGTGGAGTGGGGGCACCATTAAAAACATGATTAAGCAGGCTACTTACATCAGTGTTGGGAGTTCAGAAATGTGTTTGATGAAAAGGAAAAATTGTATGTTTCTGATGATCTCCCATTGTGATCTACATATCTGTACCCAGGTCATAGGATG
Organism: Coregonus lavaretus; assembly: GCF_964263955.1. NCBI lineage: Eukaryota > Metazoa > Chordata > Actinopteri > Salmoniformes > Salmonidae > Coregonus > Coregonus lavaretus. The sequence goes on from NW_028160155.1 coordinate 8,401, forward strand.
GTCTTCATCAATGCCTTTATAAACTCATGTTTTTAGACTGGGATCTTTCTAGTCTTCAGGAAAAACTAATAATGATGCAGGCATGATGAACCTCATCATCCCCTTCAGGCACATACACCTCTACACTAAAATAATATTTACAGAGCGCTGGGTTACCAAAGAAGCCAAACTGGGTTATTTTTAAACCCAGCATTTTCCTTTGTGTACTTATACTGTTAGTTTGAATATAGTCCAGCAGAAGATCCTGAGAAAGTACTCCTCTGCAATAACTTTCTGAGAAAGAAAGACAGTGATGTAAAGATGTATATCGTAAGCCCCTCAGAAAATGGATTTACTTTCTGTGTACATGCAGATAGATCCCTTGTTCAACGGCAAATAAATGAAAGAGCTTGCAGATGGGGAGAGAGAGAGAGGGGGGAGAGAGAGAGAGAGAGAGAGAAAAGAGAGAGAGAGAGAGAGAGAGAGAGAGAGAGAGAGAGAGAGAGAGAGAGAGAGAGAGAGAGAGAAAGAGAGAAAAAGAGAGAGAGATAAAGAGAGAGAGAGAGAGAGAGAGAGAGAGAGAGAGAGAGAGAGAGAAGAGAGATAAAGAGAGAGAGAGAGAAAAAAAGAGAGAGAGAGAGAGAGAAAGAGAGAGAGAGAAAGAGAGAGAGAAAGAAAGAGAGAGAAAGAGAGAGAGAAAGAGAGAGAGAGAGAGAGAGAGAGAGAGAGAGAGAGAGAGAGAGAGAGAAAGAGCGAAAGAGAGAGCGGGGGGAGACGCAGGAGATAGGACAGGAAGGGGGGTGTTCTGTAGAGTCTGGATCCCACTTCATCATCAGCGGGAGCCTCAGTGAAGCTGACTTTTTGGGGTTAGTGCAGCAGGGACCCCCCTGTGCACGGCACCTAAGAGAAGTTAGCCTGGAGATAAACATCACAGAGAGACACCAGATTAAAGCAATGCACTGCTGCTACTGTAGACATATAAACACACACACACCAGTGTACCTGCTTAACAGCCTCAAGATATGATTAGCAAAGCCACAAGGCTTTATTATCTGACTCGCACATTATGTAAAAAAAAATAGCATAGACCAAACTAACTTATTCACATTAAACTGTCAAAGAGCAATGCTCACATCTTTTGATTGTGAAAGTTGTAAGATATTTTTTCCCCTCTCACTTACAATGCATGAGAGTGAATGTTAATTAGCTGATCCCAGTCAGGGAGCAGAGAGGCTGTCTGAAGCAGTGGAACATCATCACACAGCCCAAATCAACTGTTCTATCTATTTTAATAACAAAGTGATGTGTTGTAGCTACAGTCTAGTGAGCTATTGCTTTAATTTTGAAAAAGGACAAAAGACAAAGTTGGGTTGTTTCTGTTGGTCTCTCTCTGTCATTTGGGGATACAATAAAGCTCCGGACGGCAGGCACTGCTACAACACTGCCCAGAATCAGGTTCATATCCTGTCCTTCTTCTTTATTGGTTTGATAATAGAACAACTTTGGGCATTGTAAAAATTATGTGTCCTCCCTCTGAACTCATGCCATGGCAAATATGAACAAGTTTGTTTTAGCTTCTCCTGAGAACAGAACAGGCACAGAGAAATAATTACAGAGAGACCCCTGGGAGGAGCCAACAATCACAAACACACACGCACGCACACACACACACACACACACGCACACACACACACACACACAAATACACTGTAGTGTGGGAGTATTCTTATTGGTTGCCATATGGGTTCAGATATGTTTTCTGTATTATTTACTATGAAATGTAATAATTTTTGCTCTGTTACTTATCCCATATGCCATAGGAAATTGAAAAGTTCTGTCTTTATATCTATGGCTGGTACAACTAGGTGTTTAATGGCTCAAGGTGCTTATGGAAGGTTTTTTAATTCCTGTGCTTTGAAGTTGAGAGGGCATATGATGTGATTAAATTGAGTATTCTGTGTAATCTAATGGAGTCTTCCATTGACATGGGATTGCTGCATTGGTTCCATGTCAAAAAAATATGACTTATTCGCTCAAACATCTGAAGGAGAGCTGCATCAACATACATTGCTGAAACTACTTTAAGGAGCGCTCTCCCTATCTCTTCTCTGGCCTCAAGTAAAGGCTGTAGGTAACGAACCAAACAAGAAGCCAGGCCTCAAAACATTCCCTCCTGGAAACATCATCTTCACTCACAATGGTTCCTTCTTATCTCTCTAGAAACACCTGCCATGTTGGTTCCTACTTATCTGGTGATTACAGCTGTAGCCATTTTGTTGTAATTCACCAAAAATGATTTAAAAAATAAATAAATATCATAAAATGCACAGTGGCTATGCCCCCACTGACTGAAACATGTTGTTCTGAATGAATAACTCTAGTCAAGCTGTTGTTGGCTCTGGGATTGTTAGACAGAGAACTTATCAACATTACTGGCTGACGTGATACTCTAGAAACCAAAAGGGAGTAACCTATTTACATAGCCTGCCAATCAAGACAGGTGAGATTACATCACATTTGGATCTCTTCATAATTTTCAACTGACACAGGATACACACTCTGAAGTGCCATTATCGAAAGGTCAAGCTAATCATTTTGTTGTCATCGTTATTACTTTTTGCCTATATGGTGTTTGTGCTACTTGTCTAAAGTAACCGTTCAGCGTGCATTCTGCTCAGAGATCTCTCACGTCAATGTATCACCCAAAGAGATAAAAAAGAGATGATGTGCTAATTAAAAGATGTGAAGGTGAGGCTATCATTTACTTCAGGCTACGACACACTGATAATGAAATACATTGAACATTTTCCATGTGACTGACACTGGAGCAGAAACAGAGATTTACGTTGAAATAAATGTAGGAAATTAGGAATAATAATACCACTGATATATAATTTGAAAGAATGTCTTCATTGAACAAGCAATCACATAGACTCGGGGGGTCTCCTCCTCTGCTACAGAAACTCCATGTCTCAAAACAGGTCCCCTGTAGCTCAGTTGGTAGAGCATGGCGCTTGCAACGGCAGGGTTGTGGGTTCGTTTCCCATGGGGGGCCAGTATGAAAAATGTATGCACTCACTAACCGTAAGTGGCTCTGGATAAGAGCGTCTGCTAAATGACTAAAATGTAAATTATATTAAAACCTGTCAAACAATAATTCAAAGGACAAATACAATAAGCAGTCCCTATTTATATCCTTGACGTGACTTTAAATCCTTAATATAGCACAAGTGTTTGGGCGATGGTGTGGGTAAGGCACATCATGTTCAGAAGATACATTCTTGACATGCTGTTGTTATAGGCTACAGAGTGGATGGCACTACAGTTTTTCAGATAGTAACAGGTATATTATCTACTACGCACGGCTTCCACTTCTATCCCCACCTAGACCATGTTTATCCTCAACATATTTTCATTGTAGAGCAGGAGTAGTATCCCTTTAAGAGTGTGCTCCTAATCTCAACTCATTACCTGTATAAAAGACACCTGGGAGCCAGAAATCTTTCTGATTGAGAGGGGGTCAAATACTTATTTCCCTCATTAAAATGCAAATCAATTTATAACATTTTGAAATGCGTTTTTCTGGATTTTTTTGTTGTTATTCTGTCTCTCACTGTTCAAATAAACCTACCATTAAAATTATAGACTGATCATTTCTTTGTCAGTGGGCAAACGTACAAAATCAGCAGGGGATCAAATACTTTTTTCCCTCACTATCAAGAATTAAGCAAAACTGAAAACTGGGTGCCTACACCTCACATATTGGGTGTGTCCCCGATTACCTGAGTGGGATTCTTTATGACAGTGGGGAGGATAATAAGATCATGCATAGTGAACCAGTCCTGTCTCTGCATTGTATAAGGACAGGCATAGTAACAGCAGCCATGAATCCCAGTACCAGTTCATCTGAGTCCATGTATTAAATCAGAATGTAGTGAATGTACTGTACATGTCAGCCATTACCAACCCACATTCAATATTTATCTGCAGGTGTAAGCAGATAGAAGTAGAGGGAAAATCGAGTTAAAGCTGACAGCTGGAATATAATATGAAAAATGTCTACATTTCTGCTAAAAGTTTGGCCCATTTTGGCACCCTTACCTCAAGGCATTTCTTAAGCGATTCTATAACTAGCCATCAACACAATTTGTGAAAAACTGGTTATTGCAATAATCAAAAATTATCACATTAACATAATGGCTGTTATTTTCCAGCATGTCTTGCATGAAATGCGTAGATGAATGGGGACCAGAGGTTTGATCTGGTGAACTGAGGTAATACTGCCCCCTGCTGTTGAATATAGATATAAATCTATAGATACTTTATCAAGTACATGTTTGATATTTCAAGAGTGAAAAGAGAATAAGCCTACTAGTAAGAAAAAGCGTAGAGCAGTAAGTAAAGGCTGCAGCCTGACGTTTCAATCACATATTGATATAATCGGAGTTCAGGATTGGACCATAACATAGTAGGAGTAGGATGTAGGCTTTTCCCAAAACCAGGTATGTGGTACATGTCTGTGGAGTCAGAACGTTGTGCTAAACTGAAATATATACATTGATCCACAGATGGACAGTATTTCTGTTACATGTTTTTGAAATATGTATTTCAATTACTTCTGAGTATTTTGTAATTTGTATTACACTGGGCTGAACTACACTCCAATGTATTTAGTAAGAAGATACTTTCGAGAGCTGTAATTTGTATTTTCAAAATACAAAATCCTTTTCTATACCATTTTTTTTTATTTTTATAACGGTTCACAATTGTATGGCCCCTTTCACCCTGCATTGGTATCAGAAATCTGATGGCACTATGGTGTGATAAGAGAGTCTGCCAAATAAACTAAATATAATTGTATAGGTAAAAATTTACAATTACAAAGCATGCTGAGTATTATTCTAATGAGCTTCACCCAGAAACAAGGCCAATAATAATACCCAGTGTGCTTTGCAGTTAATTTTGGTATGTTCATTTTCACATTTATACTACATTAAAATGTTGGTCATTTACTGTAGCTCCTAGCAGAACTTGGCTGGGCGAAGCAAATGTATGTGCCTTGGATACTCCCTTTAAATACCTTCCGTCTTGAGATGCTGTAGCAACAACTATTCTAAGATAAATCAAGAAATCTGTCATTCATTATGACGTTTTTGCCGAGGAGGGCTTAGTCGCGCAATTTTACATCTAATTAAGATGTTTGATGCAATATTAGTCGTCTCTCGTTGAATGACCTCAAACACTTAATTGAAGAATCCCGTCCACAGTTTCCACTCCTACTAGGAGTAGTACTGTTGACCAATCCCCGACGAAGGGGCGACTTCGGCTACCGAACTTCAACTTGCCTCAAGAAAAAAATTATGTGGTCGAACAACCCCGACAAAAAACTGCCCAACACCAAAATGAACAAAAACGTAACAAAATGTCCTCAGAATATATGTGCAAACTGTTTCGACCTGGAAGCATGCAACAGCATTTACAGTCGGTGCATTCAACTATGGTAGATAAACAACAACATTTCACAGTCATAGTAAGTAAAACGTTTCTGTAAGTGTGACGACACTCCCACTCTGTCTTCCGAATTCTTTCTCTCTGCTCTTGTTTACCTTAATAGGATGTTGGTGGGCGGAGTTGGAAGGGTCGTGGCGAAATGGGACACAGCTGGGCTGGGGTGTGTCCCAGGAGTGTCCCAGGAATAAATACACCTTTCCCCTGGCGGAGTATGCCAACATCCTTCTCATAAATACGCTCTCAACCATCCTATTTCTAGGGGCATCACACATCCCTGCCCTCCCCGAACTAACGGCCATGAATCTAATAACAAAAGCCGCCCTACTATCCGTAGTCTTTTTATGAGTATGAGCCTCATATCCCCGCTTTCGGTATGACCAGCTTATACACCTTGTTTGAAAAAGCTTCCTACCCATGACCCTGGCCCTTGTCCTATGACACCTCGCACTCCCAATCGCACTAGCAGGCCTACCACCATACATGTTGTTTTTTGTTGTGGCATTTTGGGGCTTCTTTGTGTTAGTTTATTTTGGCACCTCACAACACCCCTCATTATCACTATCTATGCACGCATCTACCCACTTACACTACTGACTACACACACCATTGTTACTTGTATATAGGTTACTTTATTTAATAAATATATTTTTGTTATTTCTTTATCTCCACGTTGTCTCCCTCTTTGTTACGGGCTACGAGCCGGTTCATAACAAAGCATTACTGAGAATGTTGTTGCTGTTCGGGACAGCTGCTTGCAAATGTATTTCTGCATTTTAAAATACAAAATACATGTATTTTAATTAAATACATTTCAGAAGAAACTGAACAAAAATATATGCGCAACATGCAACAATTTCTACGATTTTACTGAGTTACAGTTCATATAAGGAAATCAGTCAATTGAAATAAATTCATTAGGCCCTAATCTATGGATTTCACATGACTGGGAATACAGATATGCAGCTGTGGGGCACAGATACCTTAAAAAAAAAAGTAGGGGCATGGATCAGAAAACCAGTCAGTATCTGGTGTGACCACCATGGCCTTGTGGAATGTTGTCCCACTCCTCTTCAATGACTGTGCGAAGTTGCTGGGTATTGGCGGGAACTGGAACTTTCTGTCGTACATGTCGATCCAGAGCAACCCTAACATGATCAATGGGTGACATGTCTGGTGAGTATGCAGGCCATGGAAGAACTGGGACATTTTCATGCTGAAACATGAGGTGATGGTGGCGGATGAATGGCACGACAACGGGCCTCAGTATCTCGTCACGGTGTTCAAATTGCCATCGATAAAATGCAATTGTGTTCGTTGTCTTTAGCTTATGCCTGTCCATACCATAACCCCACCACCACCATGGGGCACTCTGTTCACAACGTTGACATCAGCAAACCGCTTGCCCACACGACGCCATACACGCTGTCTGCCATCTGCACGGTACAGTTGAAACTGGGATTCATCTGTGAAGAGCACACTTCTCCAGCGTGCCAGTGGCCATCGAAGGTGAGCGTTTGCCCACTGAAGTCGGTAACGACACCGAACTGCAGTCAGGTCAAGACCCTAGTGAGGACGTCGAGCACACAGATGAACTTCCCTGAGAAGGTTTATGACAGTTTGTTCAGAAATACTTTGGTCCTGCAAACCCACAGTTTCATCAGCTGTCCAGGTGGCTGGTCTCCGACAATCCCATAGGTGAAGAAGCCGGATGTGGAGGTCCTGGGCTGGCGTGGTTACACGTGGTCTGGTTTGTGAGGCCGGTTGGACGTACTGCCAAATTCTCTGGCAACAGCTCTGGTGGACATTCCTGCAGTCAGCATGCCAATTGCACGCTCCCTCAAAACTTGAGTCATCTGTGGTATTGTGTTGTGTGACAAAACTGCACATTTTATAGTGGCCTTTTATTGTCCCCAACACAAGGTGCACCTGTGTAATGATCATGCTGTTTAATCAGCTTCTTGATATGCCACACCTGTAAGGTGGATGGATTATCTTGGCAAATGAGAAATTCTCACTAACAGGGAAGTAAACAAATTTGTGCACAACATTTGAGAGAAATAAGCTTTTTGTGCTTATGGAACATTTCTGGGATCTTTTATTTTATTATGAAACATGGGACCAACACTTTACATGTTGCTTTTATATTTTTGTTCAGTATAGAAGTATTTAGTAGTTTATTTTGATACATTGATCTTTTTGGTATTTTGCGATTTTATTTTGTAATTTTTGCCCATCCCTGCATTGAAAAACAACAAATCAAGACAGAGGATGATCCTGCAATGAATAAAAACAAAAAAATTAAATGTGATGACGTGGAATCCATGTGGAAAACTGATTGGATTTTAAATAAGTCATCAACGTAAGGGAATTTCATTTTTTTACCTATATCCTATTACATGGTGACATTTTTTTGTTGATTTCACGTTGAATTCACGTTAGTTGACAAAACCAACACTCAAAAGTAGATGTTGAACTGACATCTGTGCCTAGTTGGCTGTAGGCCTACGCCTACATTAGTGAACTCATACATTGTTATTTTTTATTTTATTTCACCTTTATTTAACCAGGTAAGCCAGTTGAGAACAAGTTCTCATTCACATCTTGATTGAATTAAACAAACAAGTGGTAGGTAGGACCTCAATGTGCAGAGAATTTATATGCAGTGCATATTTTTACACACAATAATTTCTCTGTTGTTTTTTCTCATTCCATATTAACTCCAGTCAAATTAGAGTTATCTGTTGGGTTCTGTTGTCAAGAGG
>NW_028160154.1:0-59767 GCF_964263955.1 Coregonus lavaretus
TCTCCCTATTACTGGTGGTGTGTGTGTGGTGTGTGTGTGTGTGGTGTGTGTGTGTGTGTGTGTGTGTGTGCGTGTGTTGTGTGTGGTGTGTGTGTGTGTGTGTGTGTGTGTGTGTGGTGTGTGTGAGCGAGGGAGGGAGCTTGTATTATTTGTGTCTCACTAATCATCTTTCTCTGTCTCTTCCCCCCCCCCCCCCCCCCCCCCCCCCCCCCCTCGCTACCCCCCTCTCCTCTCTCCCATCTCTCTCTCTCCCATCTCTCCCTCTCTCCCATCTCTCTCTCAGGCATCATCAAGGTGGGTCGTTGGAACCCTCTGCCCATCCACTTCCTAACAGACTCTCCTGAGGCCACGGTGGCTGACATGTTGCTGGACGTCTATCATATGGTCACCCTCCGCATTCAGCTACAGAGGTGTGTGTGTGCATGCATGTTACTTTCTGTAGAGGGGTGAGGAGGAAAATGTGGTGGGCAGATATAGCTTTAGCTACACAGCTTATAAGCTTACAGTGACATAATTTATTGAAAGGCTTTGCATTTCCACTGTTTAGAAATAGATTGATTTTGAAGATACTACAACATTCCAGCTGTTGGAATAAAGTTGGAGTATTTCAATGTTATTGAATCAGACAGAGTTCCTTTGGGTGACTGATCTCATCTTGGCATTTTCTACATTTTCACTATAGGCCTCTGTAGTTCAACAGTTTACCATTGTGGAGCATTAGGTTTAAAATCTAAATTGGGCACGATCCAAGGAGGCAGCTATCCCAGATCCCAGTATCAGAGATTTATCTATTATCTGCCTTTCTCTCCAAGAGGGCTTTCATGCCAGTAACTTGTACTTTCCCAAAGAATCAGTGAACATGGCCCTGATAGCCAGATAAACAGAGATGGATAGACTCCAGATAAGTGGATTGTGGTCCTTATTGTGTTGTCGCATACCGTCCAGCTTTGTTTACATCTGTCTCCATGGTGATGGTATTGCCTGACATGTATAGTATTGCCACAGATAGAACAATGAGCCAGATGATTCACCGGATTTATGAATCTGAAGCATCCCTATGGAATTTCCACACCACCAAATATGGTGATGAGAGAAAGCCCAGTGGCCGGCAGTGGGAGAAGATGGAGTGAGATGGATTTTGGCCGACGTTCTGCAAAACTTCTCATGAAAGAAACATTTGATCTCAATACAGTCTTCTGTTCCCCAAAGTTTTTTAAAAATTGCATTGCTTAGAAAGAGTGCAAGGGCGAATTGAGTTATTGCACACACTCATTTCACAGAGAAGACGTTCTCTAATGGAAATATGCAAATACATGCTAGAATGCGCCAATAGGAGTTCGCTAGCTCGTGATTGGATCTGCCCACCTCCTTGCTTGTTTTGCCCACTATGATTAATTTGCTCCCATTGGAAACAACAGGCTGTGGTCTATCTTGGGTTAGTTATACAAATCTTTGGTATTGCCCTTAGCGACTGATGTGAGTTGAGGCAAATAAATAGGTAGTTTGTGGGATAGTACAATATCTGGATAGGATAGTGCATTCCAATTCCCTAGTTATTGACTAAATAGTTATTCAGTTATGATGTAGTGATGAACTTACACAAAGCTGGTGCAACCTAGCCTGGTTAAACCAGACTGAATGCAGTATTCAGTCTAGATTAACCAGGCTGGGTGCAACCAGCCCCAGGACAGGAAGTAGGAAGTGACTGACTTTTTCTATGGTTCTGTAGCTTTGCCAAGCTAGAGGACCTTCCGTCAGAGCAGTGGAACCACGCCACGGTGAGGAACGCCCTCAAGGAGCTTCTCAAGGAGATGAACCAAAGCACACTGGCCAAGGAGTGCCCCCTCTCACAGGTGATACTGAACCCCTATAAAACCTCCACAACACTCCAATACTACCCTGATCTGCTCAATTCTCTCACAATCAGGGCTCTAAAGTATGACCATTTTGGTCACGTAACACCTTCCTAATATTGAGTTGCACCCCCTTTTGTCCTCAGAACAGCCTCAATTCGTCAGGGCATGGACTCTACAAGGTGTCGAAAGCGTTCCACAGGGATGCTAGCCCATGTTGACTCCAATGCTTCCCACAGTTGTGTCAAGTTGGCTGGATGTCCTTTGGGTGGTGGACCATTTTTGATACACACGGGAAACTGTTGAGGTTGAAAAACCCAGCAGCGTTGCAGTTCTTGACACACCCAAACCGATGCGCCCATCACCTACTACCATACCACATTCAAAGGCACTTAAATATTTTGTCTTGCCCATTCACCCTCTGAATGGCACACATACACAATCCATGTCTCAAGGCTTAGAAATCGTTCTGTAACCAGTCTCCTCCATTTCATCTAAACTGATTGAAGTGGATTTGAAAAGTGGCATCAATAAGTGATCATAGCCTTCACCTGCATTCACCTGGTCAGTCTGTCATGGAAAGAGCAGGTGTTCCTAACGTTTTGTACACTCAGTGTATTGTTGTGCCTAGAAAGAAATCTGCCAGATAGTAATTGTTGTAATGATTAGGCTTCGCTGTACCATTGTTTCTGAGAGCCCTAGAGAAAAAGCAAGCACAGATTCGTGACCGTGATGGTTGCACCATTACTAAGAGAAAACCTCTTGTTTAAAAAGATGTGACCCATTAGCTGCGCTACGTTTTTTCCCTTCTATTGCGCATTGGTGCTGCAGCTTGATGCATCTCCATTGGCGGGCCGCATTTTATATTCATTAACCATGACGCGTGCGTTCTAAAACTACTCGCGGGCCGTTAACACTTTGGGTGCGTTCGTAAATTCAATCTGGAGTGCCAGAGTGCGCTCTGGGTGTTCGTAAATTCAGAGCGTTGTCAGATTGTACGTTCGTAAAGTGCACACTGGACACTCTGGCCAAGGAGTTGGGTTGATCCGAGCGTTCTGACCTCACAACGGTAGTCAAGCACCCAAGCTAATTGGCTAACGTTGGCTAGCTACTTCCAGACACAAATGAGAGAACACCTCACTCTGACCATTTTACTCGACCTAGCAAAGCTGGTTAGGCTGTTTTCATGTTATCCAGAGCGTTGGTGACTGTAACTGTGCTGCTGGCAACAATTTAATTACGCTTCTTTGCCGACGTTTACTGACACCGGCCATATTCAACTGGTGTTGAGCGTTCGTAAATGCATCAGTTATTCTGCGCTCTGGCACACTCACACAAGAGTGCTCTGAAATCGGAGTAGATAGCCAGAGTGAATTTACGAACGTAACATTTGTTAAGTCATGTTACCTCATTAGCTAGCTAGCTAACAACCTGGTAACTTTACCAGTATATCCAAACATTAGGGGGCAAAGAAAGAATGGAAAAGGCATAGCGTCTTCAGGAGATCAATCATCATAGCAATGAATGAATGACATATTCACACGCCATCATTCAGAACCGCGCTGACACTCTTAAAGAGACAGTGTACAATTTTCAATGTAATGCATCTCAATATGAAACAACGCTTTTCACACAATGTAGAAACCTACAATTCCCCAAATGACTTTATATATGTGTGTGATTTATGTATCTGTGCATGCTGTGTTTAAATGGAGCTCAATGCGTGGGTGTTGATCCCTGCTTCAATTGCATCCATGTGTGTGTGGCTGCTATGGCTATGGGCTATATTTCAATGGGTGGCTTCCCATGGTGATATACAGTACCAGTCAAAAGTTTGGACACACCTACTCATTCAAGGGTTTTTCTTTATTCTTACTATTTTTTACATTGTAGAATAATAGTGAAGACATCAAAACTATGAAATAATACATATGGAATCATGTAGTAACCAAAAAAGTGTTAAACAAATCAAAATATATTTTATATTTGAGATTCTTCAAATAGCCACCCTTTGCCTTGATGACAGCTTTGCACACTCTTGGCATTCTCTCAACCAGCTTCACCTGGAATGCTTTTCCAACAATCTTGAAGGAGTTCCCACATATGCTGAGCACTTGTTGGCTGCTTTTCCTTCACTATGTGTTCCGACTCATCCTTAACCATCTCAATTGGGTTGAGGTCTGGGGATTGTGGAGGCCAGGTCATCTGATGCAGCACTCCATCACTCTCCTTCTTGGTAAAATAGCCCTTAAACAGCCTGGAGGTGTGTTGGGTCATTGTCCTGTTGAAAAACAAATGATAGTCCCACTAAGCCCAAACCAGATGGGATGGCTTATCACTGCAGGATGCTGTGGTAGCCATGCTGGTTAAGTGTGCCTTGAATTCTAAATAAATCACAGACAGTGTCACCAGCAAAGCACCCCCACGCCATAACACCTCCTCCTCCATGGTTTACGGTGGGAAATACACATGCGGAGATCATCCGTTCACCCACACCGCGTCTCACAAAGACACGGTGGTTAGAACCAAAAATCACCAATTTGGACTCCAGACCAAAGGACACATTTCCACCGGTCTAATGTCCATTGCTCGTCTTTCTTGGCCCAAGCAAGTCTCTTCTTCTTATTGTGTCCTTTAGTAGTGGTTTCTTTGCAGCAATTCGACCATGAAGGCCTGATTCACACAGTCTCCTCTGAACAGTTGATGTTGAGATGTGTCTGTTACTTGAACTCTGTGAAGCATTTATTTGGGCTGCAAATTCTGAGGCTGGTAACTCTAATGAACTTATCCTCTGCAGCAGAGGTAAATCTGGGTCTTCCATTACTGTGGTGGTCCTCATGAGAGCCAGTTTCATTATAGCGCTTTATGTTTTTTGCGACTGCACTTGAAGAAACTTTCAATGTTCTTCAAATGTTCTGTATTGACTGACCGTCATGTCTTAAAGTAATGACGGACTGTCGTTTCTCTTTGCTTATTTGAGCTGTTCTTGCCGTAATATGGACTTGGTCTTTTACCAAATAGGGCTATCTTCTGTATACCCCCCTACCTTGTCACATCACAACTGATTTGCTCAAACGCATTAAGAAGGAAATAAATTCCACAAATTTAAGAAGGCACACCTGTTAATTGAAATGCATTCCAGGTGACTACCTCATGAAGCTGGTTGAGAGAATGCCAAGAGTGTGCAAAGCTGTCATCAAGGCAAAGGGTGGCTATTTGAAGAATCTCAAATATAAAATATATTTTGATTTGTTTAACACTTTTTTGGTTACTACGTGATTCCATATGTGTTATTTCATAGTTTTGATGTCTTCACTATTATTCTACAATGTATAAAATAGTAAAAATAAAGAAAAACCCTTGAATGAGTAGGTGTGTCCAAACTTTGACTGGTACTGTATGTATATATTTTTCAATGGTTGTTTGTGTCTGTGTGTGTGTGTGTGTGTGTGTGTGTTTGTGTGCAAGTGAGCGAGCATGCAAATGTATCCCCAATTAAACATCTCTCTCTCCCCTTCTCTCTCCTTCTCTCTCCCCCCTTATCTCTCCTCTCTCTCTCCCCTTCTCTCTCCTTCTCTCTCTCCTTTTCTCTCTCCTTCTCTCTCTCCTCTCTCTCTCCTTCTCTCTCTCTCCTTCTCTCTCTACAGAGTATGATTTCCTCAATAGTAAACAGCTCCTACTATGCCAATGTCTCAACTGCCAAATGTCAGGAATTTGGACGCTGGTACAAGAAGTACAAGAAAATCAAAGGTGCGAGTTCTGACCTCTGGGAACTCCCAAATGGCATGGACCAATTTCACTTTACTAACTGTCTCCTATCCTTCTCTAACCTTAGCCAATGATTACATTTAACATTTTAGTCATTTAGCAGACGCTCTTATCCAGAGCGACTTATAGTTAATGCATACATTTGTATTTTGTATATTTATTTTTTTATACTGCCCCCCCATGGGAATCGAACCCACAACCCTGGCGTTGCAAGTGCCATGCTCTACCAACTGAGCTACACGGGGCCCATATACTGGATTGGATTGGCCAAGCCATTTGAGTGAAAGCCTACTATTCGATTATTATCATGTTTCTGGCCAAGCCATTTGAGTGACAGCCTATTAGTGGCCAATGGCCATTCCCAGTCCTGTCCTGGGCTGACCCCTGGCTGGCGTCTGAAAGAGGGAGGAAGAGATGATAATAATGGAAATATAAAGTAGGGGGCCCATGTCGCCTGTTAACTGACATCTCCTTCACACAGCATTGGGAGCTTAGCACTGACTCTTCTTTATTAGAACCAGCTGATTCCTCCAGTGTAACCACAACCACAGGGGGTCCTACAGTACAACACAGGCCTGCCTCACAGACAGTCACACACAGACCACTGACCCCTCCTCACCCTGTCTGTATGTCTCTCCATCTGCCCATCCATCACACAATGCCTGCATGGGACAATTTTTACCCTACACTCCTGCCCCCTTGTTCCCCATCACACACACACACACACACACACACACACACACACACACACACACACACACACACACACACACGCACACACACTCCCCCATAGCTCTATAATTACCCTGCCAGACAGATCAAAGCAAAGCCCAAACCACAAACACAGAGTCACAGAGAGACCAGAGGAGAATAAAGTGATGTGGAGGGAGGCAGTGGTTGCCTGACAGAGTGAGTTGATGCAGTGTTGGGTTACACAGCCACTCCACTATTAGTTCTGGTCTCTGCCTGGCAGGGAAAAACACACGGTGTACGTTCACTAGCCTCCAGATGTGGACACAGTGAGTAATGGGTGATCACCCATTGGCTGGCTGTCCTGTCAGTCATAGTCGAGGAGTGCGCATAGGTGTATAGGAGAGGAATGTGTGTACAGTATGTGTGTGTTGTTAAGTGTTGCCTCTCTCACCCTATCTCTCTCGTTTCCTAGGAGATTATCTGGAGAAGATGTGGCCAGGAAGAGAAAATTCTGAAATCAAAGGTGAGGAATCTACTGTTTGTACTGTTTCTATGGTTAACTGAAAATAGAATTTGGCCCACTATGTTAGACCAGCACCACACTCATCTCCCCTTCCTTCCTTCCTTCCTTCCTTCCTTCCTTCCTTCCTTCCTTCCTTCCTTCCTTCCTTCCTTCCTTCCTTCCTTCCTTCCTTCCTTCCTTCCTTCCTTCCTTCCTTCCTTCCTTCCTTCCTTCCTTCCTTCCTTCCTTCCTTCCTTCCTTCCTTCCTTTCCCCAGTGGAGAGAGACAGCCTGGCAGACTTCTGTGTCCTGGGCCAGCGTCCCCCTCCCCACCTGGCCAGCCTGGCCCAGCTCAACCACCTTGGAGGGGGGTGGAGGTGCCCTCCTCAAGGGTGGATCTGGAGACCCCCAGAACCCCTCCCAACCCCCCCAACAACAACCCCAACAACAACACCCCCCCTCGCCCCACGGCCAGCTCCACCACAGCCCCCCTCTTCGTGGCCAGGTCCCCCCTCCCGGCCCTCAAGCTTCCCTTCAGCCTCTCCTCAGCCCAGGCGGGCTTCTCTCCCCCCAGCTTAGCCCTCAGCTGGTCCGACAGCAGCTAGCCATGGCTCACCTCATCAACCAGCAGCTCGCTGTTAACCGCCTGCTAGCCCACCAGCACCCACAGGCCCTCAACCAGCAGTTTCTCAACCACCCTCCCATCCCTCGGCCCTCCAAGGCAGGGGCCCCTGGGGACCCCGGGAACAACCCGTCTGCTGCGGAGGTCTCCAATGATATCTACCAGCACGTCAGGGACGAACTGAAGAGAGCCAGCGTCTCACAGGCTGTGTTCGCTCGCGTGGCCTTCAACAGAACACAGGTAACCAGACTAACAGAACACAGGTAACACAGTTAACAGAACACAGGTAACCATAGAATGCAGGTGACATGCTGTAACAGAACACAGGTAACCATAAAACACAGATGACATACTGTAACAGAACACAGGTAACCATAGAACACAGGTGACATACTGTAACAGAACACAGGTAACCATAGAACACAGGTGACATACTGTAACAGAACACAGGTAACCATAGAACACAGGTGACATACTGTAACAGAACACACGTAACCATAGAACACAGTTGACATAGGTAACAGAACACAGGTAACCATATAACACAGGTGACATAGGTAACATAACACAGGTAACCATACATGGATGGCCTTCAACAGAATACAGGGCAGGAAACACACCCACTATGTAGCCACACATAGGGCAGGTCAGGGCAGGGGTAAAGGACTGAAGACACAGGGTGAGAGGATGGAATAATGTTAAGGCTGATGTTGCATTCAAGCTTTACACAACAATTTGGAGTATTGGGATGACTTTGACACAAGTTAGCAGTAATATTTATATGATTTGATTTCTCCTCTGGGGTTTCAGCCAGTTTCAGTTCAATCTCTGAGTGTTATGATTGAGGTAAACTGGTGCCACAGCTTGCTGTTTCCCCGCTCCAGTTCAGTTTCTTCCTCCGCCCTCCCAGCAGTACACACACCTGCTGTATTCACACACAGTCACACCCCATTAAAACCAATATGGAGCCCACATGAGGGGGAGGGAGGTTTGCGCTTTAGGGCTGGTGAAGTGTGCGTGTGTGTGTTGTGCAGGCATGCATGCATATGGTTGTACGTGCGAGTGCGTACAGTGTGTGTGTGCGCAAGCTGCGAGCCACTCATTCTAAATGTATACGTTTGCGGCGTGCGTGCATGTGTGTGTGTGTGCACCAGGGCCTGCTGTCGGAGATCCTGCGGAAGGAGGAGGACCCTCGCTCTGCCTCTCAGTCCCTGCTGGTCAACCTCAAAGCCATGCAGAACTTCCTCAACCTCCCTGAGGGGGAGAGAGACCGTATTTACCAGGAGGAGCGTGAGCGCAGCATGAACCCTCCTGTCGGCCTGCCCCCTACCCCTACCTCCAGCCCTGGGGGCCCCCGCCTCTCACAGGTACCCCCACCCACCGCCCCCCAAATCTACCATAGACATTCTCCACTAAACTCCTCTACAGCAGGGCCTGTGTGTGTCTGGTTGACTGTGGTGTGTCTGTCTGTCTTTGTGCCTTGTTGATGGTTTATGTTGTCTGTGTGTTTTTGTTTTTGTCTGGTGGTTGTCAAGTTTTCTTTGAGTTTGCTTTGCTTGGTGTCTGTGCTGTTAGTATTGGTCTTCCACACAGGGTGATCTACCAAGTCAGGGTTAGAATAATGGACTGGGAAAAGGGATAGTACCAAAGACTGATCTAACCATAGGTACAGTGAGGGAAAAAAGTATTTGATCCCCTGCTGATTTTGTACGTTTGCCCACTGACAAAGAAATGATCAGTCTATAATTGTAATGGTAGGTTTATCTGAACAGTGAGAAACAGAATAACAACAACAAAATCCAGAAGAACGCATGTCAAAAATGTTATAAATTGATTTGCATTTTAATGAGGGAAATAAGTATTTGACCCCCCTCTCAATCAGAAAGATTTCTGGCTCCCAGGTGTCTTTTATACAGGTAACGAGCTGAGATTAGGAGTACACTCTTAAAGGGAGTGCTACTAATCTCAGCTTGTTACCTGTATAAAAGACACCCTGTCCACAGAAGCAATCAATCAATCAGATTCCAAACTCTCCACCATGGCCAAGACCAAAGAGCTCTCCAAGGATGTCAGGGACAAGATTGTAGGACCTACACAAGGCTGGAATGGGCTACAAGACCATCGCCAAGCAGCTTGGTGAGAAGGTGACAACAGTTGGTGCGATTATTCGCAAATGGAAGAAACACAAAAGACTGTGAATCTCCCTCGGCCTGGGGCTCCATGCAAGATCTCACCTCGTGGAGTTGCAATGATCATTGAGAACGGTGAGGAATCAGCCCAGAACTACGACGGGAGGATCTTGTCAATGATCTCAGGCTGCATAGGCTGACCAAGTCACCAAGAAAACAATTGGTAACACACTACGCCGTGAAGGACTGAAATCCTGCAGCGCCCGCAAGGTCCCCCCTGCTCAAGAAAGCACATATACAGGGCCGTCTGAAGTTTGCCAATGAACATCTGAATGATTCAGAGGAGAACTGGGTGAAAGTGTTGTGGTCAGATGAGACCAAAATCGAGCTCTTTGGCATCAACTCAACTCGCCGTGTCTGGAGGAGGAGGAATGCTGCCTATGACCCCAAGAACACCATACCCACTGTCAAACATGGAGGTGGAAACATGATGCTTTGGGGGTGTTTTTCTGCTAAGGGAACAGGACAACTTCACCGCATCAAAGGGACGACGGACGGGCCAGGCCATGTACCGTCAAATCTTGGGTGAGAACCTCCTTCCCTCAGCCAGGGCATTGAAAATGGGTCGTGGATGGTTATTCCAGCATGACAATGACCCAAAACACACTGCCAAGGCAACAAAGGAGTGGCTCAAGAAGAAGCACATTAAGGTCCTGGAGTGGCCTAGCCAGTCTCCAGACCTTAATCCCATAGAAAATCTGTGGAGGGAGCTGAAGGTTCGAGTTGCCAAAACGTCAGCCTCGAAACCTTAATGACTTGGAGAAGATCTGCAAAGAGGAGTGGGACAAAACTTGAGATGTGTGCAAACCTGGTGGCCAACTACAAGAAACGTCTGACCTCTGTGATTGCCAACAAGGGTTTTGCCACCAAGTACTAAGTCATGTTTTGCAGAGGGGTCAAATACTTATTTCCCTCATTAAAATGCAAATCAATTTATAACATTTTTGACATGCGTTTTTCTGGATTATTTTGTTGTTATTCTGTCTCTCACTGTTCAAATAAACCTACCATTAAAATTCTAGACTGATCATGTCTTTGTCAGTGGACAAACGTACAAAATCAGCAGGGGATCAAATACTTTTTTCCCTCACTGTAACTATATGTTGAAAAAAAGGCACATAAATACATCTCATTGATTGTGTATCTATGTTTAGTGCGTGTGATGTTAGATGAAGAGATGGTAACAATTTTAACGTTTGACAGGACGTATTTAGACCGACCATCACTAACCATGTCCCATGCCACCTCATGCAGAAGGTGTGGGAGAGAGGTATGGACGAACAGCTAACTCCTGACCCCTGGACTTCTATATGGAAGAATAAGACTAAAATCTCCAACTCGGTGAGCAGTTCACCCATCTACAATACTTTTTTGTCTCGCAATTCAGTACTACTGAGACTCTGTGAGCCATGTGTTCATCCACAATCCCTTTTGGCTTGTTCACAGAATGTACCTCACACACAGAATTCCTTTTGATCAGACATGGCTCAAATTCTTAGTGTACAGTATGTCAGATACTTGCTATGATTGATTTAATTTGCATGGTACTGTGGAACCAATGAAATTGTCCCAAAGTCCAAGCAAATGTCTGTTGTAGATAAATACAGTATATTTTGGAAATGGAGTAATAGAGGACTGACTAAAAAAGAGAGTTATGTACCTCTCTTCACTTGTTTACAATAGAGACACAGCCTTTAACCTGTTATCATAGGAACATGCTCTAGAGAAAGGGACAATTCATTTGGATGTGCTTCCCAACCCCACACAGCCTTTTAGGAGCACCACAGATAATCTCTCTCTGATGCAATACGAGGGCAAACACTCATTCTGGGACGCGTTTGTGTACTATCATTATTATGTCTGTATACATTTATCTTGCCATCGTTTATGCTTGAGAATGAAAGATTACTAGTCTGGACCTGCAAAGATAACCTCAAAGGCTTATAAGAAAACATACTGAGATTCAATACAGCGTCATTCTAACAGAAACTACAAAGGAGAGGAGAGAATGGCTTAATGACTTTTAATCTGTAAACATTCTCCATGTCGGAACATGTACGTCTATGAGTATAATGTCTGTTTAAAAGAAGAAAAAACTTAGACTGATCGTCAACTGATTACCTGTCATTCTTACTTGAAACCTCAACTTTGGTATTTGGCGCAGGGACAACATGTGGACGAGAGTTGGCAGTGTTACCCACTCTGGTACAACTTCATGGTTTGATAACTGGTTCTTTCTCTATGGACCCCCTCTCCCTGGTCCCTCCTACCCCTCCTCCCCCAGCCCAAGCCGCCAGGCCCCAACCCAGACCTGCCCCTAAAGCTGGAGTCTCTGGTCATCACGTCAGGTATCTATGATGAGATCCAGCAGGAGATGAAGAGGGCCAAGGTGTCTCAGGCGCTGTTCGCCAAGGTGGCTGCCAACAAGAGCCAGGTGAGAGGCCTGTTTTCACCCATGACCCATGACCCATGACATTGTCCCTATCCTGCTACAGCGTTCCGAACCTATTGTGCCACAGTGTGTCCCTTTGCTTGAGGTAGAAGTTGCCCTTAACAACAGATCTAGGAACCGATTACCCAACTCCCAAACCTAACCTTAACCATTAAGGGAATGAAAACATATGTGTCCCTTGTCAGTGGTTAGGGGCAGTTTCTGTGATGTGGGTGGTGGAGGGGCAGTTTCTGTGATGTGGGTGGTGGCTGGGACCAGATGGAGAGGGGTTGATGACCCTCTTCCACAGGCTGTTATATCAGACAGTGTGTCTCCACAGCAGTAGATAAACAATACCAGACAGATAAGCCAAATACCAACCTGGGGAAGAACTGATTCAGACATGTGATACCTGTCCTGCATATCCCCCCCCCCCCCCCCCCCCCCCCCCCCCCGTGTGTTTGTTTGTGGTGATCAAGCTATGTCTCTCAGGTTCAGGGGTCCAGGGGTGGCTGGGCTGAGGGTCATGGCTCACTGCACCCATCTGCTGCAGCTGGCCCAGAGAGGAGAGGGAGAGAGGGATGCTGAGGGAGAGGGGGAAGGGGGATGAGAGGAGGGAGGATGATAACTGATCAGGTTATTAACACTGCCTGCTGGTGGAGGCTGGATGCACACAACAGCTGGTGTCAAAGACTGGCCTAGTCTAGCAGAGATAATCAAATCTTCTCTCTCTCTCTCTCTCTCTCTCTCTCTCTCTCTCTCTCTCTCTCTCTCTCTCTCTCTCTCTCTCTCTCTCTCTCTCTCTCTCTCTCTCTCTCTCTCTCTCTCTCTCTCTCTCTCTCTCTCTCTCTCTCTCTCTCTCTCTCTCTCTCTCTCTCTCCTCCTCCTCCTCCTCCTGTCTCTCCTCCTACCTACCTGTCTTAGGGCTGGCTGTGTGAGTGCTACGGTGGAAGGAGAACCCTAGCCCAGAGAACCGTACTCTGTGGGAGAACCTGTGTACCATCCGGAGGTTCCTGACCCTGCCCCAGACAGACAGAGACCTGGTGTATGAAGAGGAGTCCAGGCACCACCACAGTGAGAGGCTGCATACTGTACTACACCTGCCCCAAGAACCACAGGTGAGAGAGACCAGCTGTTCTAGCATCAGATTTCCCTAACCTGAGTCCTAACCTTAGTGCTATGGTCCGCGCGTATGGACATGGGCTCAGTATGCTCGAGGGTAACATGGCTCCTTAGGTGTCTGATGTTTTTGGTATGGATAATTATTTGTGAGTGGATCTCTGTGTTTGAAGGGATGCTGTTGTTATGAATATGTGACTTGGGTCTCTGCTCTCTACCCCGCATTGATGTTGTCTGATATGTCTGAATTGTAATATCTTTCCAAAAAATACTGCTATACTGGAACAAAACTCTGCACTCACATAGGTATGGCCACTGCAGACTTGAATGGATAATGGCAAGAATATCACTTTTCTTTGGTTTGATACCAAACCTTCTCATACATTGAATGAGTCTTGTGGACTGGCCCCCTACAAACCTTTTCACAAACACACACACACACGCACGCACGCACGCACGCACGCACGCACGCACGCACACACACACACACACACACACACACACACACACACACACACACACACACACACACACACACACACAAAGACAAATGTATGCATATAGCATCATACACAGATGTACAGTAGTCCAGCTCTGCTGATTAAATTGACTTTTTCCAATTCCAGCCAGGGTCATTATTGGATCGAATACACTGAGGACACACATGCATTTATTCATTAAAACTGAAGTAATGCGTGTGCACACTAGGGTTTAATATTTTCCCGGTATTTTACAAATGTTCCATCCCCAGAATAAATCACTTTTCTCCCAGGTAACCCCCATAGGGCGGCGCACAATTGGCCCAGCGTCGTCCAGGTTTGGCCGGGCTAGGCCGTCATTGTAAATAAGAATTTGTTCTTAACTGACTTGCCTAGTTAAAGAAAGATTAAAGAAAATAAATAAATAACATTTCCCACCAAAACCGGAAGTGTCATTCAAAAGCACTATAAAGCATATAAATAGACCTATGACGCTACCTGAGCCTGATGAGCCATACATGAAATACATTTTATAAGCCCTATATTAACAACATTTAATGAGCCCAATCCCAAAAAAGCCCAAATGATTGTGCCGTTATCCAATACATATATGATATAGGCTACTGCACATTACACACAACAGCAAAACATAAAAGCCCATAGATGTAGCTAGCTATATGCTTTCTTGTGTAAATAAATGAAACTAGCTCCAGTAGGCTAATCTTTTTGAGTGTGAATTGTATTACTGTACTGTATTATACTGTATTATATGGACTGGAATTACGCACATCGTTCAAACCATGATTAAGCAGGGAGAGAACATGTGGTTCTGGTGCAGCACATGTGGCCTACAAAGTTACAAGTATAGGCTAGCAAATTTTATTTTAATTTTGAAATATAATAGGGCCTGTTTGTATAATTGGTAGGCTGACGCATATATACCTTTCATAATATTTATCCTAATGTTATTAGCCTACCTCCTCTTTCTCTCTCTATTGTTGCTTCATTCCTAAGGAGCGTTTTTTAAGGAGAGAGGCCAGCAGAGCACAGGTGCTTGCGTATTGCACAAGAGACAGAGGCTATAAGTTAGAAGCTTATTATGTATAACCCATCATTAATTAGCTAAATATAAAGCAAATAATGCATTTAATGTATGACCTGAAAGAGGTATGCTAGGACATCTATATATAGTGCTATATATCAATCTAGAACAGGATTATCTACAGTATTTTGGATTTTGGAGAGAGAGAAATACTGTGAGAGAGTGCTTGTGCGTGCACTGATTTTAAAGCAACGATATTCAAGTGTTTTAAAACTCTGCAGCTGCATTAAAAAAAGTAAAAAACGTTACAATTAAAAAATAAGGTGACCCCCGAAGGCCAGATGGAGATGGGTAAATTAGTCGGGCAGTCTGTCTTTATATTACTGTAGCATAGACTATGCTGCAGCAAATGTAGGCCTACCTGTCACAAGAAAAAAGTTACCATGATGAGATGATAGGTCTACATGCATTGTGAACTGCGCTCCATACTGAGATGGGCTGTCTGTCCCCACCCTGAGCATTGATTCATCATGCAGAGGCCACAGAGAAGCCAGATTTAGAAATTGCATATACTAATTTAACTGTTCCATGTCACGCCATAATGTTCATATAAATATTTTATTATAATTTACCGGTTTCTCGCAGTTATTTATCCCGGGAAAAGGGAGTGGTTTTGGGCGGTAAATCCCAGTAAATCTCGGTAACCTGGTTCCCGCCATTCAACCCTAGCGCACACACACATTAACATTTTGTGGTAACACACTAATATTAGGATTACCACGTGGAAAGGTTTCTCTCCCTCTTTTCTTTAGCTCTCATTTTAATGTCTTTTCCATTTCAACACAAATGCAAACATTTAATATTTTTAGCAAATGCTTATCTAATAGTTCTCAGTAATAACTACAGTAGTGACCATAATTTAACATAATATCTCAATAGTATACAAACATCACTGAGGATCCCATCGTCTACACAGGGGAATAAACACACTGTTGGTGGTGAGATTAGGTGGGGTGTGGTGTGGTGTGGTTCGGGAGGAAATGTCCCATTAGGAAGAGGTGATGGGGTGAAGGGATCAGGGGGAAGGATGGGGACACACCCTGACACGTCAATTCTCAAAGTGAGATTACCCACCCACAGTGTGTCAATATCACTACGATACAATACATCCAACACAGTTCACAGGGCCCCCTCCCCCAAACACACACAGACATCTCAGACCCCCCCCTTTCCCATGTCAACCCACCCTCCACCCCTCCTACTTTTATTTTGGTGCTGTGTATTAAAGGCAGAGATGGAAGAGGAAGCGAGACACCCCACTCCCTGTTTTTTAAAGTTATTTTCTGGTTCAATGAAAGTCAATGAACTAAGTCAGTGTTTCCCTACTCCAGTCCTCAAGTACCCCCAACAGTATACATTTTTGTTAT
The DNA here is from genome assembly GCF_964263955.1 of Coregonus lavaretus. NCBI lineage: Eukaryota > Metazoa > Chordata > Actinopteri > Salmoniformes > Salmonidae > Coregonus > Coregonus lavaretus. The sequence goes on from NW_028160154.1 coordinate 16,125, forward strand.
GGCCCGGGACAAGCACAGCTGATTCTACTTGACAAGTTGAATCATGTGTTTTTGTCCGGGGCTACAATAAAAATGTGTGCTGTTGGGGTACTCAAGAAACGGAGTTGGGAAACACTGAACTAAGTAGACCAGACCCAGCTGCAATTGCATTGGTGTCTATGGGAGACTCACCCAGTTAAGAAGAACTGACACATTTTTTTCAATGCTAAACGGCCGTAGTGAACTATCTTCTTTTATCCACTATCTTTGATAAAGGCTCATCATAGGAAGGAAGTGGTTGTTACCATGGTGCCACCATTAACCTATTCCTCAGCTAGCTCCTCAAACACACAGACCAGATCAGACCAGAGAGGAGACTAAAAATACTTATATTAGAGAGGACAGGGAAGGAAGGAGGGACTGAGAGGGGCCACACCAGGAGGAGAGGATGGAATAGATGGAAGAAGGAGAGTGATAGATGATAAGGAAGGATGATCTTGGAGAGGGTGGGACAATTTATGGGGAGACCAAGGAGGGGGAAAGTCTGTCAGACTGTATTTGTTTCGGTGCATGTGTGTCCCTCTCCTGTTTTTGTTGTCCAAGTTGACACAGTCAGGAGAGGAAAGCCTCTCCCAAACCCAGATCAAACTCCATGTAGCACCCCTACCCACCACACACACACAAACACGTCTCCCTGCATGTCACCACAGACAGACCACACATGTGTTCCAGCTGCTACTCAACTCAGTCACTCACACATATACTGTACACTAGACACACAATATGATTCTAATCTTATACCACCTTTATGCTATACTGTATGTGCTGTTAGAAGTGCTTTATGTATGGGTTTATGTGAATAATCGGCCAACCCGCCGACCCCACAACCACTGACCAAAAACAAAACGACTCAAGGGTAATAAATTATGAATAAACCACTGCGCTTTTTGTATATCTACAGTATCATGTGACATTTACTATATGTGAGGCTGTGGGATTCTGATATCTCCATGTGTGACTGCGTGTCCATTAGATCCACAGGTGGAATGGTGTGTGGGTGTGTTGTGCGTGCTTGTGTGTGTGTGCGCGTGCGTGTGTGTGTGTCCTGTGCTCCCTTACCTACTCAGCCCTTCTCACACCCGTGGGGACAGCATCACATTTCTCCATGACTGACCCTGCCCTGATGACGCTTGGCTGGCTCTCTGGCTCTCCTCTCTAGCAGTACAGTATCTGCTGCTCTGTTTAAACCTCCATGTGTTGAGCAGTAAGTGCGTCCCTCTGCTAATTTGGCAGGCCCTGCCCTTATGAATAATTTCTCCATTGTTTTTGCTAAATGTAATTCTGCTGCGTGCGTGCGGGTAGTGGGTACTGTGCCCGGGACCTCCGCGCTGACTGCACTGTGGATTGAGACCCCAAGAGTGCTGGACTAGAAAGGGAGCTGGCAACAAGCCCCCTTCTTTCTACACATAGACACAGACACAGACACACTTACACACACTGTTCTCTCTGCTGCCCCTCTCTGTCTCTTTATGTCGTTTCATTCGTAGGCTACACGTGCAAACACTTTTATAAACCTATTGGTTCCTCTGATGGGCTAATTGTCAGTTTGAGCAGCTGAGTTCAGCTCTTAGCTCAGTAAACCACAGCCAGCTTAATGGTATAATTACTGATAAGTGGAATGATTGCCACATACACACTTGAACATGCAAAAAGGTCATATGCCAGCCCACCCTCACACACACAGAGAAACAAACCCCCCAAAAAACACACACACACACACACACACACACACACACACACACACACACAGATATATAGTACTTTCACATTATCTCAGTTACAGTACAAGTACTGTAAACAACACAGTATTCAAGCCACACACCTATGCAACAAAGACAGGCTCAATCACACACACACACACACACACACAGTGACTCATCCACTCCCCAGGCCTGGTGACACAGGAGAGAGAAATAAGAAAAAACAGTGATTAACAGGAAAGATGAAGTCATGCAGAAAACCAACAGAAAACTGTATTTTCCGTCATTATATATTTATCTGTGTGTTAATGGTGTCTCCGGTGGCAACACGCTGTCCCAGGCAGCCCCAACACACACACAGACACACACAGCGAAACACACACAGTAAAACACACACACATACACTCCCCACCCCTGGTCTGCCCGTGGCCCCAGGAGGACCAGCCCTCATTAAGGCTTTAGCTGAATATTTAATGTAGTATAATTCTTTCATAGTTCTGCATCTCTGTAATTCGCCTTGATTTGCGTTTAAAAGGAAACTTTTTATTTAATGCAATGAACTCATAATGTTCCCTGGTCGCAATTGAAATAAAGAACAAAAGAAAGGAGAGAGAACAGTTTGGAAGAATATTGAATTATGCCATGAGAAGGACAACTTCTACCTCAGTCTACAGTACTTTGTGGATGGAGGGGCGAAAAGGAGGGATGGAGAGATGGAGGAGTGGAGGCTCAGTTGGCGGGATGGAGGGGTAGAGGGTACAGAAGGATGGAGAAATGGAGGGATTGGAGGGGTAGAGGGGTGAAATGATGGAGGGCTGATGGGTAGAGGGGACGGAGGGGATGGGGATGAACGGAGAGGAGGGGTTTCATGGCTTTAGCAGGATCGGGGTTGATTTGGAGTTGGAGTCATGTTTGCTTGGCACTGGCTCTCTTCATTAGTGTCCCTCTGCATTAGAGCGAGAGAGAGAGCACTGGATTAAGGAACCACTAGTCAGCCCAGTGTGTTCTGTGTTTGGCTCGGCTCTCTCACGCTGCCACAGAGCCCAGGCCAGCGATCAGGCCTCTCTGTGTGTGTGGATCCATCCAAGAGTCCCCATCTTTGAAAGGAGTAGAGAAATGACTGCCTGGGGTCTGTCTATATGAGTATGTGTGTATTTGTGAGTGTGTGTTTGTTCCTGGTTGTGGTAAAGGGTAGTTTGGGGGGGTGGGGGGGGGGGGTTGTGAGGAGTGTGTGGTCCACATTAGGTCAAAGGGGAGAGCTATTTTCATCCTGTCTTATCCCTCTCTTTCCACCGCTGTCACCATTCCTTCTCATTCCCTCGCTTTGTGTGGCTGCTGTTTGTTTCACACAGACATAAAAAAAGATAATAAACGTCAGAAAGCGGGAAAAAACTCCCAACCTACACTCTTCCTGTAAATCGCTACCCTCAAACAGCCCCCACAAGTGAAATCGGAGCAATTTAATGGTCTGGCCTGCCCTCAATATTATTTAAGTAATACCCTGTTATTATTGAAGAGGGAGAGAGAAAAGCGAATGACTATTATCTTTGTGGGTCCTTTAATTTTAATGCACCACAGATTTATAGTTTAGCATTCCAGAGCAGAGGCACAGTGACTGGGCGGGGGACCGGGGCCGTGGTGCCCCACCCTGGTCGTAAAGCCAGTGGGACAGCGGGATAGCAACGCGCCACAGAGCTCTGTGATAGCTGCCTGGCTCTCTGACACTCCTCCTGCACCAAACAAGACAACAGGACAACAACACTCTAACCCCACTGACTCCCCTGACTCCCTTGGTCTGGCTTCGATCACCTCTCACCTTTACTTATCTTGACTCTGTCCCACCAGCACTCAAACTCCTTGACCTCTCCTTTGCCCAATTCTCTGCCCTCTCGTTCTTTCTTCTGCCCCTTTGCTTTCTTCTCTCTGTCCCCCTCACACCTCCTCCCTTCTGCCCTTCTTCTCTCCCCTCTGCCCCTCACTCTTCTTCTTTCCTCTCTTCCTCCAGTCTACCACCTATTCTTTAATGATGCCTCTTCCTCTATTGCCCCCTTCTCCCCCAGTGTTGTTAATGATCAGTGTGTTTGCGTAACACCAACCAAAAAGGAGACTAGACACAAGTCCCTCTCCCCCTCAGCTGTTTATCTGGTGAAACCGTGACGGTGGTAGAGCTGGCAGAGCAGGTGGTTGGAGTTTTACTACGAGCTAATCTTACATCCAGGTCATAGGTCAAAGGTCTACTACACAGGTGCTATAGTAGGAGTCTATCTGTGATGGTATTTTAGATATGAAGCTATGATTGGCTTTAACCTGGGTTCAGCCAATGAGCATCGCTGTTGAACTTAGCTCAGGCAATGGACATTGCTGTTGTTGAACTTTTTGTTAAATGACCTCTGACCACTGTAGAATGCCTACACTGTAGAGTGGTCCGTAGCTTTGATGAGGGGTCTCTGAGCCCCACTAATCAGCTGTACCTGCTTTCTCACCAGGCGCTGCACAGACAACCCCCACAACCCCTAAAGGACCACTCCCCGATGCACGAGGACCCCATGCCCCTCCAGGGTAACAACGAAGGGTCACAGAATGTTGAAGGAGTCAGTTCAGGAGTCGGTGGTGGCACAGTCATTAAGAAGCCTCGGTCGCGCACTAAGATCTCTCTAGAAGCCCTGGGCATCCTGCAGAGCTTCATCCAGGATGTGGGTCTCTACCCGGACCAAGACGCCATCCACACTCTGTCAGCCCAGCTGGACCTGCCCAAGCACACCATCATCAAGTTCTTCCAGAACCAGCGCTACCACGTCAAGCATCACGGCAGGCTGAAGGAGCTGGGGGAGGGGGCCGGTGGTGTGGATGTCAGCGAATACAGAGACGAGGAGCTCCTCTCCAGCTCAGAGGACCCTGAGTCCAGCGAAGATGGTCACGAGGAGATGTACCCCACTACGGAGAGGGAAAGAGGGGGGAGCAACCCAGCAGGGTCAGCCCCTGCCCTGGCCCCAGCCCAGCCTTCAGGGACCAGCATGGGGGCCATGGAGGAGGGCAAGGACAAGGGGCATTCTCATGGTCTGGGTGGGGGCCGAGCCAGCTCCCTGCCCCCTGGTAGCTCCTCATCCAGCCCCAGAGAGCAGGCTGACTTCCAGAGATAGAGACCCAGAGACCAGAGGAGACACAGAAAGAGAGCGAGACCGAGACAGACAGACATACAGAAGAAGGGAAGAGAACGGGAACTAAAGACTGGTAGAGGTGAAGAGGGGCATAGATGAGACAATGACAGACTCACTGATTCATGCACAAACATACACACACACACACATACACACACACACACACCCACACACCCACACACATATACTTACAGAAATACAGATGTATGGGGTCCCAAGGAGGCTTCATCAAAGAGTGATTTAAGTGAAAATACAATATGTTACCTCAGCAACATGAAGCAGGGAAATGCCATGAAACAGCTGTCATGTGTAACAGTTAGAATAGCCTGTTCACTAATGTTGAGCCACTAGACAGAGAGAAAAAAAACATATACACACACATCTCACCCCTGGCCACAAGAGGAACTTGCCACATCAACACTACTTTTGAATTGAGACAATCCCAAAACTCAGCTTCACCCAAGTGGGCGGGCTCTCATCTGCTTTGTCCAATGACTGCTCTCCCTAATGTCTCAACATCACCCACATACAGAACACTTGTCCTTATTTCGATCTTGGGTCAAGCCCCTAACTGACACTCATAGACTGAATACTGGGGGCCTGCTCAGACCTCTACTATCCCATGGTCCCTCAGCTCCATATGCAGACTCCAGAGCTACAGACATTTACATTTTAGTCATTTAGCAGACGCTCTTATCCAGAGCGACTTACAGTTAGTGAGTGCATACATTTTCATACTGGTCCCCCGTGGGAATCAAACCCACAACCCTGGCATTGCAAGCGCCATGCTCTACCAACTGAGCTACACAGGACAGTGACCAATACAAAAACTAGGAGGCTCATGGTGCTCACCCCCTTCCATAGACTTACACAGTAATTATGACAACTTCTGGAGGATCAGAGAATGAATCTAGTACTGAAAGCATAAGCTACAGCTAGCTACCACTGAAGTGCATAAAATGTGGTGAGTAGTTGACTCAAAGAGACAGAAAGACAATAGTTGAGCAGCTCATCATTAGCTGGCTAAGGAGTTTTTAGGGCGGCTGTGGCTTTCCTTCACCTCCTCCCCCTTTCCACCCCTCCATGACAGGACTCCTCTAGTCTTTGGTCTTTGACAGTGGTGGCAGTTTGGGTGGGTGGGTGCATGGCGGATGGGTTTTGGGTGGAGGTAAGAACAGTGGTATGGGAGAATTCACCAATGATAAACAAATATGGTTTGTCAAAGTCCACAATTGAGCTTTATGGTATTTTTAAAGTTGGAATCTCCACTCCCAACCCACTCCTGTCGCCATCCCTCAATGGAGCAACCACACCCTACCTAACTCCCTACCCCCTACATCCAATATGGATTATTCTCATCACTCTCCAGCACTTATCCCACACTAACGTAGTTTTTATGTCCACCACACTCTCTCCCTATCTCCCCCTGTCATGCCTCAGCCCAGTCTCCCTCTCTTTACTCCTTTGTGGGTACTTTGGTTTACAAGTAGGTAAACCTATCGAGGTTTAGGCAGACATAAGAGAGACTGAGGACATGAGGATCCAGTGGTGTGAAATGACACTCAGGGCTACAGTTACTTTGGACTGTACCCCTGCCTACCCACCCTCGCCATATGTGGAGAGAAACAGGGAGTGACACAACAGAACGGAGATTCAGCAACCAAACAATCAGTCACTTTATGTGCGGTAGCCCACCCCTTCACTATTTTTCCCCATCCCTCGTTCCTTCCCTCTTTCTCTCTCTCTATAATTGGTGCCCACAGTGTGCCGTTCCACCACACCTACCCGCACTTAACTCCTCCACCCTATTTATTGCTATCTTTATCCATGATTATTATTATCATTATTGTTATTATTGTTGTTATCCCGGTTGTTATTGCTGTCATCGCTATTTATTTTTGGTTCTATTTTCATGGCTTTAATATTGGCTTTCAGAGCACCGTGGTTGTTTTGGTAACGAGAGACGTTTTTGAGACATGAGAAACACACACTGCCAAAAAAGAAAATGTCTTGTTATGTAAACTTCAATGTATTTTTCCAAAGAAAGAAAGACTTTGGCAGAAACGGGAGTCGAATCCAAAAATGAAACTAAACAACGAATAAACTGTGCTTTTGCTGCAGATGTTGACAATCTAACTTCTTTGAGCTATTGGAAAACATGGCAGGCTTGTTTGTTAAATCCATATCTGAAAGTGGGTACTTATGTCAAAGTATGCATCCCAAAAGGCACCCTATTGCCTGTATACATGCAGTGCACTACTTTTGACCAGACCCTGGAAAAATGTAGTGCACTATATGGGGAATAGGGTGCCATGTAGGACACAGTCAAAGTTACAGATGAACCATGATGTACAGTGGGGAAAAAAATATTTAGTCAGCCACCAATTGTGCAAGTTCTCCCACTTAAAAAGATGAGAGAGGCCTGTAATTTTCATCATAGGTACACGTCAACTATGACAGACAAATTGAGAATTAAAAAAATCCAGAAAATCACATAGTAGGATTTTTTATGAATTGATTTGCAAATTATGGTGGAAAATAAGTATTTGGTCAATAACAAAAGTTTCTCAATACTTTGTTATATACCCTTTGTTGGCAATGACACAGGTCAAACGTTTTTTGTAAGTCTTCACAAGGTTTTCACACACAGTTGCTGGTATTTTGGCCCATTCCTCCATGCAGATCTCCTCTAGAGCAGTGATGTTTTGGGGCTGTCGCTGGGCAACACGGACTTTCAACTCCCTCCAAAGATTTTCTATGGGGTTGAGATCTGGTGACTGGCTAGGCCACTCCAGGACCTTGAAATGCTTCTTTCGAAGCCACTCCTTCGTTGCCCGGGCGGTGTGTTTGGGATCATTGTCATTCTGAAAGACCCAGCCACATTTCATCTTCAATGCCCTTGCTGATGGAAGGAGGTTTTCACTCAAAATCTCACGATACATGGCCCCATTCATTTTTTCCTTTACACGGATCAGTCGTCCTGGTCCCTTTGCAGAAACACAGCCCCAAAGCATGATGTTTCCACCCCCATGCTTCACAGTAGGTATGGTGTTCTTTGGATGCAACTCAGCATTCTTTGTCCTCCAAACACGACGAGTTGAGTTTTTACCAAAAAGTTATATTTTGGTTTCATCTGACCATATGACATTCTCCCAATCCTCTTCTGGATCATCCAAATGCACTCTAGCAAACTTCAGACGGGCCTGGACATGTACTGGCTTAAGCAGGGGGACACGTCTGGCACTGCAGGATTTGAGTCCCTGGCGGCGTAGTGTGTTACTGATGGTAGGCTTTGTTACTTTGGTCCCAGCTCTCTGCAGGTCATTCACTAGGTCCCCCCGTGTGGTTCTGGGATTTTTGCTCACCGTTCTTGTGATCATTTTGACCCCACGGGGTGAGATCTTGCGTGGAGCCCCAGATCGAGGGAGATTATCAGTGGTCTTGTATGTCTTCCATTTCCTAATAATTGCTCCCACAGTTGATTTCTTCAAACCAAGCTGCTTACCTATTGCAGATTCAGTCTTCCCAGCCTGGTGCAGGTCTACAATTTTGTTTCTGGCGTCCTTTGACAGCTCTTTGATCTTGGCCATAGTGGAGTTTGGAGTGTGACTGTTTGAGGTTGTGGACAGGTGTATTTTATACTGATAACAAGTTCAAACAGGTGCCATTAATACAGGCAACGAGTGGAGGACAGAGGAGCCTCTTAAAGAAGAAGTTACAGGTCTGTGAGAGCCAGAAATGTTGCTTGTTTGTAGGTGACCAAATACTTATTTTCCACCTTAATTTGCAAATAAATTCATAAAAAATCCTACAATGTGATTTTCCGGATTATTTTTTCTCAATTTGTCTGTCATAGTTGACGTGTACCTACCAAATTACAGGCCTCTCTCATCTTTTTAAGTGGGAGAACTTGCACAATTGGTGGCTGACTAAATACTTTTTTCCCCCACTGTATCTGGCTGTCTAAGCAGCTGCTACTAAGACGACATGCCTTGTACTCTTAACAATCATCAATACATTGTGTTTTATCTATATGATTCTGTCAATTTTTTAAATCATGTGTCTGTGTATCCAATATCATGTCATACAGTGAGAGCCACCCCATAGACACAGTCACATCTAGAGAGTGATTAACAACACCAATCCCTTACCAGTTATGTGGAGCTCTTCATACTCAACTCAATCCCAAACATGCACGCGCATGCACACATACACACACACTTACACCTCCCCCCACACCCACACGCACACACACACATGCACAAACACACTCTCCCACTCCACCTCCCTCCCCCCCACACACACACAAACACACTCACAGAGCAACTGTGGCTAGCCCTGCATTTCTCCAAGCCAATCAATTAGAGGCCTCCCTAAACCCTCATGGTTGAGGTTTCTAATAAGAGGCATTGCAGTGACAGTAATTCACATGGAAACGCTGCTGGCTGACTGGCTGGCTGGGTAGCTGGCTGGTTGGCTGTGCTCAGTGCAGCTCTCTCCCTGTCCCATGAGGGGCTACTATGGCTCAGTGGCCCTGAGTGACTGACTGCTCCCCAGACCCCAGTCACAGAGACCAGCCTCGAACCAGGGCCATGTTCATTAGGAATTGGAAATATGGAATATAAGCATTCTTATTTAATGTAGTGTCACTGAATACCCCATCCTATCAGTCCTTCATAAAAATAAGAATAGTGAAACATTTAAAAAGTTATCATTTCTAGATAAAACTATACTAAATATATTCACATGTCACCAAATTATTGATTAAAACACTGCTTTGCAATGAAGGTCTACAGTAGCCACAACAGCACTCTGTGGTGTATCCAGAGGACAGTTAGCTTCCATCCTCCAATGGGTACATTCAATCAATCAATCAATCAATCAAATGTTATTTATAAAGCCCTTTTTACATCAGCAGATGTCAAAAGTGCTATACAGAAACCCAGTCTAAAACCCCAAACAGCAAGCAATGCAGATGTAGAAGCACAGTGGCTAGGAAAAACTCCCTAGAAAGGCAGAAACCTAGGAAGAAACCTAGAGAGGAACCAGGCTCTGAGGGGTGGCCAGTCCCCTTCTGGCAGTGCCGGGTGGAGATTATAACAGTACATGGCCATTAAGGCCAGATTTTTCTCCAAGATGTTCAAACGTTCATAGATAACCAGCAGGGTCAAATAATAGTCACAGTGGTTGTAGAGGTTGCAACAGGTCAGTAAATCAGGAGTAAATGTCACTTGGCTTTTCATAGCCGGGCATTTAGAGGTTGAAATAGCAGGTGCGGTAGAGAGAGAGAGTTGAAAACAGCAGGTCTGGGACATTGACCAATACAAAAACTAGGAGGCTCACGGTGCTCACCCCCATCCATAGACTTACACAGTAATTAGGACAACTTCTGGAGGATCAGAGAATGAATCTAGTACTGAAAGCATAAGCTACAGCTAGCTACCACTGCAGTGCATACAATGTGGTGAGTAGTTGACTCAAAGAGACAGAAAGACAATAGTTGAGCAGTTTTGAACAAATTAATTTCTTAAAAATGAAGGAAGAGAAAGAGAGAGAGATTTAGTATTTTTTTTTTTTACTTTCACTCTCAAATGCAAATGCACCTAGCTAGTTTAGCCTACTCAAACACCCGGCTCAAACAGAGGGATGCTGTGTTAGCTAGCTGGCTATGACTATCCAACACTGGAACTCAAGGTCAAGGTAAGATTTTGGTTTTACAAATGTATTGCCACCGGGGCCCACCAGTCTAACTGCTAAACTGCTAACTGACTGTACACTATACTGCATGATTGTAGCAGGTTTACTAACGCATTAGCTCTATTAGCTATGTTGACTATGACGTTAGTTTAGCTAATATGGTGACAACGATGTAGACTGTGTGTAGCTGTTAGCAGTTATGATATGGTTTGGCTTGGAAAGGGTTTTTCGCCTGGTCACAGACAGCTGATGTGTTGTGCATTGAAGTCCACAAGCGAAAACAGCAGGTTCGGGACAAGGTAGCACATCCGGTGAACAGGTCAGGGTTCCATAGCCGCAGGCAGAACCGTTGAAACTGGAGCAGCAGCACGACCAGGTGGACTGTGGACAGCCAGGAGTTATCAGGCCAGGTAGTCCTGAGGCATGGTCCTATGGCTCAGGTCCTCCGGCAGAAGAGGTAGAGCGGGAGAGAGAGAGAATTAGAGGGAGCATACTTAAATTCACACAGGACATCAGATAAGAAAGGAGAATTACACCAGATATAACAGACCCAAGCCCCCTGGCACATAGACTATTGCAGCATAGATACTGGAGTCTGAGATGGGGGGTCGGGTGACACTGTGGCCCTGTCCAACGATACCCCCAGACAGGGCCAACCAGGCAGGATATAACCCCACCCACTTTGCCAAAGCACAGCCCCCACACCACTAGAAGGATATCAACAGACCACCAACTTACTACCCTGAGACAAGGCTGAGTATAGCCCACGAAGATCTCCTCCACTGCACAAGCCCGAGGGGGCGCAAAAAACAGACAGGAAGATCACGTCAGTGACGCACCCCTCCTAAGGACAGCATGGAAGAGCACTAGTAAGCCAGTGACTCCCATAATAATAATAATAGTAGACTACACTCAATCATAGGACCTACTGAAGAGATGAGTCTTCAGTAAAGACTTAAAAGTTGAGACTGTGTCTGCGTCTCTCACATGGATAGGCAGACTATACAAATAGAGCTCTATAGAAGAAAGCCCTGCTTTTTGCTTCAAGCTGCCCTTGAAATATTCTTGATATGTTCGTCAAAAGAGAGATCAGGATCCAGAGTAACGCTGAGGTCCTTCACAGTTTTATTTGAGACGACAGTACAACATCAAGACTAATTGTCAGATCCAACAGCAGATCTCTTTGTTTCTTGGGACCTAGAACTAGTATTTCTGTTTAAAAGTAAAAACATTGCCGCCATCCACTTCCTTATGTCTGAAACACAGGCTTCCAGGGTAGGCAATTGTGGGGCTTCACCATGTTTCATCGAATTGTACAGCTGTGTGTCGTCCGCATAGCAGTGAAAGTTGACACTGTGTTTCCGAATGACATCACCAAGAGGTAGAATATGTAGTGAAAACAATAGTGGTCCTAAAACAGAACCTTGAGTAACACCAAAACGTACAATTGATTTGTCAGAGGACAAACCATCCACAGAGACAAACTGATATCTTTCCGACAGAGAAGATCTAAACCAGGCAAGAACTTGTCCGTGTAGACCAATTAGGGTTTCCAATCTCTGTGATGTTGTGGTGATCGATGGTGTCAAAAGCGGCACTAAGGTCTAGGAGAACGAGGACAAATGCAGAGCCTTGGTCTGACGCCATTAAAAGGCCATTTACCTCCTTCACGAGTGCAGTCTCAGTACTATGATGGGGTCTAAAACCAGACTGAAGCATTTCGTATACATTATTTATCTTCAGGAAGGCAGTGAGTTGCTGCGCAACAGCTTTTTCTATAATCTTTTAGAGAAATGGGAGATTCGTTATAGGCCGATTTAGTCTTTTACATTTTCTGGGTCAAGGTTTGTATTTTCAAGAGAGGCTTTATTGTTGCCAATTTTAGTGAGTGTGGTACACATCCAGAGGATAGGGAGCCGTTTATTATGTTCAACATAGGAGGGCCAAGCACAGGAAGTAGCTCTTTCAGTGGTTTAGTTGGAATAGGGTCCAGTATGCAGGTTTAGAGGCCATGACTATTTTCGTGAATGTGTCAAGAGATACAGGATATAAAAACTTGAGTGACTCCATTGATCCTAGGTCCTGGCAGTTCTGTGCAACCTCAGGACAACTGAGCTTTGGAGAAATACGCAGATTCAAATAGGAGTCCGTAATTTGCTTTCTAATGATCATTATCTTTTTGTCAAAGAAGTTCATGAATTCATCACTGCTGAAGTGAAAGCCATCCTCTCTTGGGGAATGCTGCTGTTTAGTTAGCTTTGTGACAGTATAAAAAATATATTTTTTATTGTTCTTATTCTCCTCAATTAGGTTAGGAAAATATGCTTGTCGAGCAGCCGTGAGGGCTCTTCGATTTTGCATGGTACTGTCTTTCCAAGCTAGTTGGAAGATTTCCAGTTTGGTGGAGCGCCCTTTCCATTTCAATTTCCTGGAAGCTTGCTCCAGGGCTTGGGTATTTTCTGTATACCATGGAGCTAATTTCTTGTGACAAATGTTTTTTGTTTTACAAATGTTTTTTGTTTTTAGGGGTGCGACTGCATCTAGGGCATTACGCAAGGTTAAATTTAGATCCTCAGTTAGGTGGTTAACTGATTTTTGTACTCCGACCTCCTTGGGTAGGTGGAGGGAGTCTGGAAAGGGCATCTAAGAATCTTTGGGTTGTCCGAGAATTTATAGCGCTGCTTTTGATCATCCTGAGCAGATTATTTGTTGCGATTGCAAACGTAATAACATGGTGGTCCGATAGTCCAGGATTATGAGGAAAAACATTTAAATTCACAATATTTATTCCACGGGACAAAACTAGATACAGGGTATGACTGTGGCAATGCGTAGGTCCGGAGACAGGTTGGACAAACTCCACTGAGTCGATGATGGCTCCGAAAGCCTTTTGGAGTGGGTCTGTGGACTTTTCCATGTGAATATTGAAGTCACCAAACATTTGAATATTATCTGCCATCACTACAAGGTCTGATAGGAATTCAGGGAACTCAGTGAGGAACGCTGTATATGGCCCAGGAGGCCTATAACAGTAGCTATAAAAAGTGATTGAGTAGGCTGCATAGATTTCATGCATAGATGCTCAAAAGACATTAACAAAAAAAAAATGTTGTAAATGTTAGCAACACCTCCGCCTTTGCGGGATGATCGGGGGATATGGTCACTAGCGCAACCAGGAGGAGATGCCTAACTTAACACAGTAAATTCATCAGACTTGAGCCATGTTTCACATCAAGGTTATGATCAGTGATTAGTTCATTGACTATGACTGCCTTGGAAGTGAGGGATCTAACATTAAGTAGCCCTATTTTGAGATGTGAGATATCACAATCTCTTTAAATTATGACAGGAATGGAGGTCTTTATTCCAGTGAGATTGCTAAGGCGAACACCGCAATGTTTAGTTTTGCCCAACCTAGATCGAGGCACAGACACAGACAGTCTCAATGGGGATAGCTGAGCTGACTACACTGACTGTGCTAGTGGCAGACTCCACTAAGCTGGCAGGCTAGCTAATAGCCTGCTGCCTGCACCCTATCTGAGAGGAGAAGAGAGCGTAGATGCAAGAAGGAATACAACGTGGCTGTTATGAAAGTGAACTGTATTTATGTGTGATCAGGGGTATATTCATTCCGCCGATTCTGTTGAAAAACGTTTCTTAAACGGAAGCAAACGGAACGAAACGGAGATAAACATACCTGAATTTGTCCAATAGAAACTCTTGTTTGCAACTGTTTGATTAATGATTACACCCTAGATCAGGTACAGTGGGGGAAAAAAGTATTTAGTCAGCCACCAATTGTGCAAGTTCTCCCACTTAAAAAGATGAGAGAGGCCTGTAATTTTCATCATAGGTACACGTCAACTATGACAGACAAATTGAGAATTTAAAAAATCCAGAAAATCACATTGTAGGATTTTTAATGAATTTATTTGCAAATTATGGTGGAAAATAAGTATTTGGTCAATAACAAAAGTTTCTCAATACTTTGTTATATACCCTTTGTTGGCAATGACACAGGTCAAACGTTTTCTGTAAGTCTTCACAAGGTTTTCACACACTGTTGCTGGTATTTTGGCCCATTCCTCCATGCATCCATGTTTTGGGGCTGTAGCTGGGCAACACGGACTTTCAACTCCCTCCAAAGATTTTCTATGCGGTTGAGATCTGGAGACTGGCTAGGCCACTCCAGGACCTTGAAATGCTTCTTACGAAGCCACTCCTTCGTTGCCCGGGCGGTGTGTTTGGGATCATTGTCATGCTGAAAGACCAAGCCACGTTTCATCTTCAATGCCCTTGCTGATGGAAGGAGGTTTTCACTCAAAATCTCACGATACATGGCCCCATTCATTCTTTCCTTTACACGGATCAGTCGTCCTGGTCCCTTTGCAGAAACACAGCCCCAAAGCATGATATTTCCACCCCCATGCTTCACAGTAGGTATGGTGTTCTTTGGATGCAACTCAGCATTCTTTGTCCTCCAAACACGACGAGTTGAGTTTTTACCAAAAAGTTCTATTTTGGTTTCATCTGACCATATGACATTCTCCCAATCCTCTTCTGGATCATCCAAATGCACTCTAGCAAACTTCAGACAGGCCTGGACATGTACTGGCTTAAGCAGGGGGACACATCTGGCACTGCAGGATTTGAGTCCCTGGCGGCGTAGTGTGTTACTGATGGTAGGCTTTGTTACTTTGGTCCCAGCTCTCTGCAGGTCATTCACTAGGTCCCCCGTGTGGTTCTGGGATTTTTGCTCACCGTTCTTGTGATCATTTTGACCCCACGGGGTGAGATCTTGCGTGGAGCCCCAGATCGAGGGAGATTATCAGTGGTCTTGTATGTCTTCCATTTCCTAATAATTGCTCCCACAGTTGATTTCTTCAAACCAAGCTGCTTACCTATTGCAGATTCAGTCTTCCCAGCCTGGTACAGGTCTACAATTTTGTTTCTGGTGTCCTTTGACAGCTCTTTGGTCTTGGCCATAGTGGAGTTTGGAGTGTGACTGTTTGAGGTTGTGGACAGGTGTCTTTTATACTGATAACAAGTTCAAACAGGTGCCATTAATACAGGTAACGAGTGGAGGACAGAGGAGCCTCTTAAAGAAGAAGTTACAGGTCTGTGAGAGCCAGAAATCTTGCTTGTTTGTAGGTGACCAAATACTTATTTTCCACCATAATTTGCAAATAAATTCATTAAAAATCCTACAATGTGATTTTCTGGAATTTTCTTTCTCAATTTGTCTGTCATAGTTGACGTGTACCTATGATGAAAATTACAGGCCTCTCTCATCTTTTTAAGTGGGAGAACATGCACAATTGGTGGCTGAATAAATACTTTTTTTCCCCACTGTAGATGCAGGCAAGAGTGTGCAAGATGGAATTGAATGTGTCACTGTCTGTCCATGTGTCACTGTCTGTCACATTACATTTTTCTCTCGACCTGTGTGCACCTACGTGTAAACTTTCATTTATTGGTTGTAGCAACCTCATGATGGGTATAGGGAAAATGTGAGTATCATTTTGAGTATCATGTTGTATCGATGTTACATTGAGCTGGGTGGATGGAATATGAATGACAGTCATCCAATATGCTGTAATAGAAATAAGGGCTTGCTCCTAAAAACAATTTTTGTCCTCCCTCCTCTTAAATGGCACTGACCGCCACTGCAGCCTATATACATGTTGCCAGTGATGTTCTCATCTCTGGCCTTGTGTTACTTGCCCAGCTCTTTCACACACCCACAGGTCTTGTTAGACCTCTCGCCCATTTGTGTCTTTCAGTCCCATTTTGTCCTGTAAACCAGTGAGAACATTTGGATCTGTGCTGTGTGATTGGAGCTTCAATCAGGAGCTATTAGCGGCTATCCCAGACCCATGTGGTCTTTGTGTGAGTGAGTAAAGTAAAGTAGCTCACCTGCAGAGTTATTGTGATTACTCAGTGGGTTATACCCAACCACACCACACTTATACCTGTCAGTCAAAGCTACTGCCCCGCCCCTGTCATTACTGGCTGGCCTGCCATATACACGCACGAAGACATGCACACACACACGCACACAGACTCTGACAAACACACACGTACACACACACACACAACTTTACAGTAATGAGTCCCAGCTCTGATGAGAGAGGCGGGGGGTAGCCAGAGTCTTGTGTTTAACCTGCCACAGGGGGTGGGCAAACACAGTGTGTGAATGCATGTGTATTCCACTCACTCTCTCCTCCTCCAGCTCTGTCATATAGTCATCAGAGAGACGCTTGACAAACAATAGAAGCCCAATGTTCCTGATGAGCTGAACGGTCAAGGTCAATGTTCCAATCCCTCTTTCTTCTTCTTGTTCTTTTTCTCTCTCTTCCTCTCCTCCTCCTGACAGAGGACAATAACAACTCACGCTGTGTAATTGGGCCTGATACTGAGGCCCATCCTCTATGGCTGGGCTGGCAGGGCTAGAGGGACACTTTCTCTCTGTGTGATGCTGCCATCAGAACACTCAATCAGGAAAAGACAAACACACAATCACTAACTGCACATACAGTACATTCACACTCATGAATAGACCCACTTCCTGATAGCATGCTGTGATGGATCTTCCATTTTGTTGCAGCTTGATTCAGTCAGCTTTGACATCGCCACAACTGTACAGAATTCAGATCACTTTAAGTTGTTGTTGTTTTTGTTTTTGTTGTTTTGTGTGGGATGGGGAAAGGGCATTTATTTGAGTTTTGTTTTCTTGCAGTACCTCTTGACTAAGCACAATGTTCCACTTAACCTTTCTGAAACAATGCATTCAGACGGCTTACTTACCTAATACTGTAGTTCTCATTCAAATGATCAGTTCTGCAGCTATCATTCTTTTCCTTCATCAACTTCATCATCATCATTGCCGACAATGTGAATCAGGATTTCTGTCTGCTAATTTTGCATTCCCTGTTTATTCATACCAGTTATCACTAAGTGATAATTAGAACTTTTAACATATGTGCATTAATGTTAAGGTTTTGTTTTATTTGTTCGGTTGATATTTTATTTTTCAAATTGCTGTCGTTGTTTAAATAAAATACATCCAATGAAAAGAAGACTATTGTCTTGTCGGTCTGTGTTTTGAGCATGTATGTATCTGCATGAGGTCCATAGTTTATGTTCATCCTTGGTATTGCATTAAATAATATTGTCTGTTCTTCAAAGCTAGTATTTGAGAGTACTCCGCCTTTATAACTAAACAATGCTATGTTGTCTATAAAAGGGTGGATGAGGTCTGGGGTGGAGGAGGAAGTGGGGATATGAGGAGTTTGGGCAAGCCATGGTGTGGCCACAGGAATCAAATACTGTGTTATTTGTACATAAAGACAATCAAAGCAAACCAGGATCTAAGGATAAAAAGGACCCGTGAGACTGTTTTGGGGTGGAATTGACTGGAAACAGTCTGTTGCTGATGACAATGTAACTTTCCTTGTTTATTCTGTAAAGAAATGCTTCTTAGAAAACAGTTACGTTACTTAGGAGTGCACCATGGGTGTTCCAAAGCCAAATTACAAACAAACTCTGTCCGTCGCCAGCTCCCTCTAGATTGGCAGACACATTATTACGGTTCAGGCTCAGGCTCTCTTTTTAATAAACCACATCAGAAGAAACCCCCTGACTAAAGGAGACCATAATGACCATTATGTAACATGACAGATATGAGGCTTTAAGTAGCCACCAACTTGGACTGAATATGAGCAGTACTGATTAAGGTGATCAATAGCATTTTCTCCACTAATAACCCTGTTCAGACTGCGTGTTCCAAGTTATCACTCCTACTATTCCAGACTCCCAGCGTTCAGCCACCTCAGGATTCCAGAACCCTAGGACTCTCACCACCTACAGTACCTCTCCCCCTCTTAGGCAATATCTTCTCCCCCTCTCTCGCTCTTGCTCCTCTTCTCTCTCCCCCTCCCCCTCCCTCCCATAGCTGGCTCCTAGCCACCCCCCACCCCTCATCCCTGTGCCTCCTTCTCCTCCCCTCTCCTCTCCTCACCCTCCTCCACACCCCTCCGTCATTCCTCTCCCCAGCTCTGCGGTGCTGTCTATCTGTCCTCTGGGTTCCTCTGGTTTTCATTCAGCGCCAGCCCCCCAATCTCCTAATTGAACTCATTATTCGCTCAATTGGCAGGCTTTAACCCTTTGTGCCGCAGGTCCTGGAGCTGGTTGTCATTAGCCAGGGGATTTACATTGCAATGGAAGGGATCGGCAACGGACAGCGGGGTAAAGAGCTTTAGGGGTGTCGGAGTGAAACCGTCGCAGGCCTCACAAGATTTGTCAGTGATAAGTATCCCTCAGCCTCTTGGATTAGAGTTAGGGCTGGTTGGGGAATGGGGAGACAGCAGTGTCACAGCATGGTGGTCAGACCACCCAGAGATCTGTGGTTCTGTTCTGCTGTATAGTACTCTACTCTCTCTTAGCTGGCTGAGGGCTGAGGATGAGGACTGCTCTCTCTCTCCCCCTCCCTCCCTCCCCAAAGCTAATGAATTCTTCCTGACTGAGACCCTGGATAGGAATGTGTCCACCTGGTACTGGAAGATCAACGCCACCAGTCAGCAGCAACCAGGTTAGGGTTAGGGTTGAACCGGGTTGTGGAAATTAAGCTAAGGTCTCTTCTGACGCAGTAAATATTTTCTGTTTATAATTAGCCAACCACAGAGAACTGCATGTCAGGAAACGTTAGGGGCCCATGTGGCCGTGGTTTCTAGTGGACACCATAAACAGACTGAGAGGTTTAGATACCATATTGTGTTGTGTAGAAAGGGTTAGTACTGACAGGAGGGAGGGAGATATGTCAACTTTGGTCTAATTTCAGCAAACAATTAACACTTTCCATAGCTTTTAAAATTGTTCCACTCCCTTAAAATTCTACATGTGGAACAACAACCACAGGCCTAGTTTAACCAGCAAGTCTGATAATACAGTATGAGTGAGAGACAGTTGGAGCCAGGGTCTGGGTCAGGGCAGTGAGATTGACAGGCTTTGTGTGCCCAAGGCCCCTCAGGCAGCTGTGAGGGCACCGCTGCTCAGTATTAGGGTATTTTGAGGGCGTGATTAGATGCCATTAGAGGTGGGGGGGGGCGGGGGGCAGGATGAGGGGGAGAGAGGGAGCGCAGGTGTTGCACTAACCATTATTACCCACAATGCATCGGCTCTCTGTGGAGCCGGCTCACACACCTGTGATCTCCCACTGACATACACACAGATACACACGCGTACACAGTCACACACACGCACCCACACAGCATTGATGAGGATTTGGAAGCCCTTTGAATTCCACAGAAAATAAATCGAATTCGAGTCCAATAGCTGTTCTGGCTCTAGACTAGATATTCCCTATTTACCACAGATAAAGCATCTCTCATTCTTGTCAGTGAATCAATCTTCATCATGTCAGTGTGAACAAGTGAGGGATTGAGGGAAACGTTATCCGTCACGGAGGCCTGTCTCATGGGGCCTTGCTCTGCAGCAGCAGGACAGCTGTTAGCATGCGGTGTGTTAGAGTACATCAGCTCTAATGCACTGTTGAACAAAGACCATGAGTTCCGTAGACAGGTGACAGGGGACTAGTGACAGGGACGGGATAGCAATACTACAACAATCATAACATTACTGTACTGTACTGTTCTGTTAGTTTCTGTCAGTGCTGAGAAGAATTTAGAAATTAACAATGTGTTATTGTCTCTGTTTGATGATTGGAGACTGCTTTCTTGGTCTCATGTCTACATAAGAATACTCAGTGTTGTAAAGTACTTAAGTAAAAATACTTTCAAGTACTTTTAAGTCGTTTTTTGGGGTATCTGTACTTTACTTTATTCTTTATATTTTTGACAACTTTGACTTTTACTCCACTACATTCCTAAAGAAAATAATGTACTTTTTACTCCATACATTTTCCATGACATCCATACATACTCGTTACATTTTGAATGGTTAGCAGGACAGGAAAATGGTCCAATTCATGCACTTATCAAGAGAACATCCCTGGTCGTCCCTACTTTGATCTCGTGGACTCACTAAATACAAATGGTTCGTTTGTAAATTATGTCTGAGTGTTGGAGTGTGCCCCTGGCTATCCGTAAATTTTAAAAACATGAAAATGGTGCAGTCTGGTTCGCTTAATATAAGGAATTTGAAATTATTTATACGTTTAGTTTTACTTTTGATACTTAAGTATAATTTACCAGTTACATTTAAGTATATTTAAAACAAAATACTTTTAGACTTTTATTCAAGTAGTATTTTACTGGGTGACTTACACTTTTACTTGAGTCATTTTCAATTAAGGTATCTTTACTTTACTCAAGTATGAACATTAGGTACTTTTTCCACCACTGAGAATACTTTTATCAAACAGTTTTCAGGGAGAGAACAGGACACCCAGAGACCAAGACTTACAACACGGTATGTATTTTTTAAATAATTTTTGACGAATTAATTCGATATGACTAATGTCAAGTCTGTTGAATTAGTGAAGATTCTTTAATTTAATTATGTAAGTGTTCAGATTTACTGTTGATTAAAGAAGTGGGTTGTGGTTTAGTTGGCTTTGATTTGTCTAATCGTATCACGATCTTTGCAGCCACAATCTCCAATATAAGAAGACTAACAGATGCTGCAATTAAAAATATATCACACACACCACATCTCTCTAAATCCTGGAATAACTAATCTCTACTGTGCCATTAAAGATACATGAGGAGGGGAAATGCAATGATTTCATCCATGACAAGACCTAGCAACCACTTCAGTTGAAATAGTATCACACACCTACTGTACACTGAAAAAGGACCATTAATTCCAAATAAATCTACAGATAGGATCCTAATAATCTAAAGAAAGAGAATGACTTTAGGGTTCAAATACTAATAAATAATTCCACACTATCAGTGTTATTGTCAAAGTTCTGAATGTATAACTTAGATAACTTAGACTTAGATTGTAAAAGGGAAGTAGTAAGAATTGTGGTGTCGGATAACAGTATTTCCTAGTTCGTAGAGTGGTAAATTGGCCTGATTGAGGGTTAACACATGGCGGAGGGATGGAGGATGTGAGATGCCATCAGTGTCCCCCTGGATGTCCCATCTCGCCCCAGGCGATGGGATGAGGTGGGGGTGGTGAGGAGCAGGTGTGTAGGCGAGGGGTGCCCCAGGGTGGTGGTGACCCTCTCTCAGCTTTAGCCCTGGCCGCCTCTGATGTCTCCTGACAGGGTGGCACGATGCTGGGAAAGGGCTGAGGACATCACAGGACATCCCTCCACACACACACACACACACATACAATGCTGAGAACAAGGCTGGGGATGTCAGAGCACCAGAGCAGGTCAACATAGTACAACTGACTACCAGAGTCCATTCTCACACACAACCATAACTTGTTTTTCTAGCAGTAAATATTTGAATGGTCTGTGTTTACCTAAGTCACAGATGAATAGCGAAATGGCAGTGTTCGGTAAGACATTGAGGTTGGTTTGATCAGTAGGATGTATTAAGATAAACAGACAGGGGGAGAATAAGTGACAGACCTCCATTCACCTCTGACACCTGAAGAGAAGACAGATAATATGCAGCAGAGTTCAGGGGCTATGTTGTTGAATCACCAAAAGGGGATCAATCATTCAATGATAGCTTATTACTGCATAACAACTCTTTCTCTCTTTCTCTTCTTCCCTCTCTACCTATACTCTCTCTCTCTCTCTGTCAGCAAATCAACTCATCAATCAATTAGATGTACTGACAAAATTGTCATTCAAATTGATGAAGGAGCTTCTCAGCACATCAACACCCCTACCCCATCCACACAGAACACACAGAAATGCACACGAGCACTGACGTGGGAATGCAGCATGCACACACTGTATTCAATATTCATCAGCACAATGATGGGCTTCTTCGGATGAAACAGTTTAACAGCTGACGGAGCTACTGTACAGTACCACACACTCCCAACGCACACACGAAGGCACATCCTCCATACCGCTGTGACTGGGACAGGCAGACAGAGGAAAAGAGAGACACGGGAGAGGAGGAGAGGGATATAAGAGGAGAGATGTAGTGTCCAGATTAATGAGTGACCCTTCAGGGTCAGCTTCCAGGGACCTCTGCTGTTTAGATAGCCTGTGACCTTTGACCTGGTTCCAGTCAGTGTGTCAGTCATTACCAGTCTGTGTGTCATTAGGACAAACAGTGGTCAAGGTGACTCTGGGGATCAGGGGGGTTGAGGAGAGGAATAAAAAATAGCAAGACATGAGGGTTAGAGTTATGCTGTCTAGTTCATAAACTGAGCAAGTATTGAAAATGTAATGATCTTCATAGCAGAGATTTTACATTGTTATTGAAATGTATTGCTAGGATTTTTTTGTGTATATATTATAAATATATTACTGTGTGTGTGAGAACCATTTTACAGGGACGTGTATGTGTTTGTCACACTGTGTGTGTACGTGCTCCTCCCCAGCACTACGTGGGAGGGTGTGTATTAGCTCACCTGTGTACCAGCACAATACCTCCCATCCTGTCTGTCACGCCCAATTAGCCCTCACTGAGCGCGTGCAGAATGACCCCCCTACCCACCCCTTCCTCTCTCTCCCCCTTTCTGATTGGCCGATGGCTGCGGTGATATCAATGAGTCTCTGTCTCCCTGGTAGCAGTGACCGTCTGCAGATGGAGGAGCAGATATCATTCACAGACACGCACATGCACATGCACACGCACACACACACACCCACTGATAGCATTCACAGACTCTTTCATCCACACACACATCTAGCACATCAGTGGGCTGGTGGCCCATCTAGGGCGAGATGGTGCACGCTAACAGCCTCTGCCCCCCCACCGCGCTGGGCAGTTGGCAAGTGCACATAACTGCCACACACAGCCTGGCACACTGACAGAACAAACTCTACGAGAAGTCTAAATATGAAAATATTTCCCATACTTCAAGAGCATGTTTTGGTTGGGCAATAGTCAAGGGAAGGCTGTATCACTGGAGAAAGGTAAGGGGGAAAGTTATAGGACACATCACTGACACAGACACTGGCACACTGACAGAACTTACAGAGAACTCTGCTTTATGAATATGATGATGTCAGAATGTGAATATGATATGATGTCCCATATTTTATAAGAATACCTTTTGTGACTCACTGTTCATGCAGTATGTCACATTGTGGAATGTTCTAGAACAGAGCCAAGACTCCAAGTTCCACTCATCCACCAGAAGTGGAAAAGTAAGATGAAGGGCCAGATTACATCATAGGTCTGACTGACGTGTTGTGATTAGGGACTATATGGAGCTGTACAATATGTGACATGGGATAACTAGCTAAAGGTGAGAGATAAAAATTAAAAGTAACATAATTGTGGGTAGAGTTGGATAGGGAAGGAGTGGCTCAGGGCATAGTTTTAGAATGGAATAGGTGGACCAGTTGGTGACCAAAAGTGAATCAGAGTTCCAGTATGAGATTAGTTAGAACATTAACAGTCATCATTACAAGAAAAACTAATCAGAGCCAATGTATATACACTACCGGTCAAAAGTTTTAGAACACCTACTCATTCAAGGGTTTTTCTTTATTTTTTACTATTTTCTACATTGTAGAATAATAGTGAAGACATCGAAACTATGAAATAACACATATGGAATCATGTAGTAACCAAAAAAATGTTGAACAAATGAAAATATATTTTATATTTGAGATTCTCCAAATAGCCACCCTTTGCCTTGATGACAGCTTTGCACACTCTTGGCATTCTCTCAACCAGCTTCATGAGGTAGTCACCTGGAATGCATTTCAATTAACAGGTGTGCCTTGTTAAAAGTTAATTTGTGGAATTTATTTCCTTCGTAATGCGTTTGAGCCAATCAGTTGTGTTGTGACAAGGTAGGGGTGGTATACAGAAGATAGCCCTATTTGGTAAAAGACCAAGTCCATATTATGGCAAGAACAGCTCAAATAAGCAAAGAGAAGCGACAGTCCATCATTACTTTAAGACATGAAGGAAAAGCATTCCAGGTGAAGAATGCCAAGAGTGTGCAAAGCTGTCATCAAGGCAAAGGGTGGCTATTTGAAGAATCTCAAATATAAAATATATTTTGATTTGTTTAACACTTTTTTGGTTACTACATGATTCCATATGTGTTATTTCATAGTTTTGATGTCTTCACTATTATTCTACAATGTAGAAAATAGTAAAAATAAAGAAAAACCCTGGAATGAGTAGGTGTGTGTCCAAACTTTTGACTGGTACTGTATATATATATATATATATGTTAGTATACAGTATATGGCTCTGAGACAAACAAATTAATAACCACACATTATTATCAACAGAAACATGGATTCAGTCACACCACTTCTCCACTGTTATGGTGTCATAGCCCAAACTCCATACCTCCAAAACCCTCCTGGCACACCTCTTTCCCACCTCTCCTCACCCCAGTACCTCTACCCTCTGGCTGGGTTGCCCTACCTTCAGGACAGCCCCTCTCACCCGTCTCTCTGCCCTCACCCTCCTCACCCCCTCACCCGTGCCCTGTGCGTCCAGATCAGTATTTGTGGTCTAATGGGTATGTTTGAAGCCTCTCTGGTGAGTAAACAGGCGGAGGAAGTCTTTAGGACCATAATTACCCACACACACACACACGCATGCACACAAGCACGCACGCACCCATACACACACACCCTCTCCCTCAACACATACACACGTGCACAAACATACACCCTCCTCTCCCTCAACACACACGCACACAAGCACACATACGCTCCTCCTCCCCTCGCAGGGCCGGCCCGATCAGGCCCTGGCCTCCCAGACAACTGCAAACAATTAGGCAAATTAGTGGCTCCACCATCGCCATCAAGAGGCCTGCTTGTTTATAATTTAATCGAAGCGAATGTCAAAACAGTCAAGCCTTGAGAGAAACAAGATGCGTCGACAAGATGAAATTCAAACTGCCAGCCAGCTCAAAATATTAAGACTGTTTGTTTAATAGCGTGCGACCGAACGACTGGGTAAGAAAGGGAAAGGAGAAAGGGATAGAGAGCGGGGGAGAGATGGGAACGGGAGGGAGAAAAACTTAAAACAGAAAGAAAAGGATATGTTGAGGAGGGGGCGTGTGTGTGTGTGTGTGTGTGTGTGTGTGGGGGGGGGGTTCTCTCCACGTTTGTGTGGGGGTAAGGGTTTCTCTCCACGTTTGTGTTTTATTGCATTTTATTTATTTAGTCTCTTGCTCCTTTCTGGCTCTCACTCCATCTCTTAGCAGTGCACTGGGAATTTCAGCAGCTTGGATCCGTGCCGCCTTTCAAATTCATTATAAAAGCTTTTTACTAACTAAATAGAGAAAAAACGCCACATTCATCTCCCTGCCTCCCCCTCCTCCCGCCTTCCCTTGACAATGTATAAATAAACTGGACTGACCTGATTGAGATGTAAAAGGCTGGGACTTAGCGCTGGGACCCATACGTTACAGTGATACATTAACGCTAGTAGTCTTTCCACTCACCCTACACATGGCAGTGGCATGGTACTGTAGGTATTGAAGTATGGCCCTGGGATGAGGCAGACCCGGCGCTAGGATAAAGTGACTAAGGGGACAGTTGAAATTGGCGAGGGAGCAAAATATTTTTGGGTTCTTGCATTGTAATTATATTGAATTCTGCTTATATCACGCAATACCACAATTAACATAAAGTTCAAATGCAGAGACTCCGAGATCACTGAGTGCTTTTGAAGTGACAGGTTGTCGCGAAATCTCTAGCCTATCTCAGCTGCGCTGTATCAGCGTAAAATAGGGGCATTCTAGCAGTAATGATAAAGATTCAGCAGGAGGCAGGCAGGTAGAGAAGCAAATTAGTCTTGGATTTATTTACAAAACGCTGGTGTTTCAAAGATGACGGTGATATTTACAAATATATATACAAAGTTCTGACTTCAAAATATCAGCATTCTAAAGAAAAAGCCTCTTATCAGGCAAAACCTGTCTCAATACAGCCTCCCCTTGAGTTACCCAAAAGTGAACTAACTAGAACATCCCCAAACGGGCACTTAAATATATTTGGCCACACCTACAGTGCCTTCAGAAAGTATTCACATACCTTGACTTTTTCCACATTTTGTTGTGTTACAGCCTGAATTGAAAAGGGATTAAATTCAGATGTTGTGTCACTGGCCTACACAAAATGCCCCATAATATCAAAGTGGAATTATGTTTTTAGAATTTTAAGAAATTAATAAAAAATAAAAAAATCTGAAATGTCTTGAGTCTATAAGTATTCAACCCCTTTGTTATGGCAAGCCTAAATAAGTACAGGAGTAAACATTTGCTTAACAAGTAACATAATAAGTTGCATGGACTCATTCTGTGTGCAATAATAGTGTTTAACATGATTGTTGAATGACTACCTCATCTTTGTACCCCACACACACAATTATCTGTAAGGTCCATCAGTTGAGCAGTGAATTTCAAACACAGATTCAACCACAAAGACAAAGGAGGTTTTCCAATGATTCGCAAAAAAGGGAACCTACTGTTTAAAAAAGCAGACATTGAATATCCCTTTGAGCATGGTGAAGTTATTAATTACACTTTGGATGGTGTATCAATACACCCAGTCACTACAAAGATACAGGCGTCCTTCTTAACTCAGTGGCCGGAGAGGAAACCACTCAGGGATTTCGCCATGAGGCCAATGGTGACTTTAAACCAGTTACAGAGTTTAATGGCTGTGATAGGAGAAATCTGAGGCTGGATCAACAACATTGTAGTTATTCCACAATACTAACCTAAATGACAGAGTGAAAAGACGGAAGCTTGCGCAGAATAAAAATATTCCAAAACTGTGCATCCTGTTTGCAACAAGGCACTAAATTAAACTGCAAAAAATGTGGCAAGGAAATTAACTTTATGTCCTGAAAACAAAACATAATGTTTGGGGCAAATCCAACACAACACATTACTGAGTACCACTCTTTATATTTTCAAGCATGTGGGTGGCTGCATCATGTTATGGGTATGCTTGTCATCTGCAAGGACTAGGGAGTCCATTTCGGATAAAAATAAACGGAATAGAGCTAAGCACATGCAAAACCCTACAGGAAAACCTGGTTCAGTCCGCTTTCCAATAGACGCTGGAATAACCTAAAACACAAGGCCAAGTATACACTGGAGTTGCTTACCAAGACGGCATTGAATGTTCCTGAGTGGCCTAGTTGCAGTTTTGACTTAAATCGGTTTGAGAATCTATGGCAAGACCTGAAAATGGCTGTCTAGCAATGATCAACAACCAATTTGACAGAGCTTGAATATTTTTTTTAAGAATCTTGTCCAAATGTTGCACAATCCAGGTGTGCAAGGCTCTTAAGAGACTTACCCAGAAAGACTCACAGCTGTAATCGCTGCCAAAGGTGATTCTAACATGTATTGACTCAGTGGTGCGAATATATATCTAAATGAGACATTTCTGCATTTCAATTTCAATACATTTGCAAACATTTCTAAAAACGTGTTTTCAATTAGTCTTTATGGGTTATTGTGTGAGAAAAAAATCTATTTAATCTATTTTGAATTCAGGCTGTAACACAACAAAATGGAATATGTCAAGGGGTATGAATACTTTCTGAAGGCCCTGTATTCTTGGTGCGCAGGCCAGGTATATCTATGCACGCTAAAGTGAAAACATTCCCACAACATTAAACATGACGGAGAAACTGGACACATGCTCTCTAAACAAAGACAACAAAGAAATTGACAGTAAACTGGTAAATACAATTAAATAAACCAAAAGTTATTTATCACAAGTGTTGCGCAGTTTGTGAGCTCTCCAAACAATGTTTCCACTTTGCGAATGAGAGTGGTATTAATGTATATTATATTTAATGAATTATTTAAATCTCCATACATTCCAAACATTCTAAATTAATGATTCAGATTCAGATTCTTTAATAGTCACATGTACAGGGTCGCAGGTGTGATTCCAGGGTACAGTGAAAATCTTAGGCTTCAAGCTCCAACATGCTGGACTAAGTGAAATACAATAATGAAAATGGTAATAAAATAAAAAAATATAAATAGCACTATATAATTTACATACACTGAACAAAAATATAGATACAACATGTAAAGTGTTGGTCCCATGTTTCATGAGCTGAAATATAAGATCCCAGAAATGTTGAATACGCACAAAAAGCATATTTCTCTCAAATGTTGTGCACAAATTTGTTTATATCCCTGTTAGTGAGAATGTATCCATTGCCAAGATAATCCACCCACCTGACAGGTGTGGCATATCAAGAAGCTGATTACACAGGTGCAAATTGTGCTGGGAACAATAAAAGGCCACTCTACAATGTGCAGTTTTGTCACACAACTCAATGCCACAGATGTCTCAGGTTTTGAGGGAGCATGCAATTGGCATGCTGAGTGCAGGAATGTCCACCAGAGCTGTTGCCAGAGAATTGAATGTTCATTTCTCTACCATAAGCGGCCTCCAACGTCGTTTTTGAGAATTTGGCAGTATGCCCAACCGGCCTCACAACCGCAGACCACGTGTATGGCGTTGTGTGGGCGAGCGGTTTGCTGATGTCAACGTTGTGAATGGAGTGCCCCATGGTGGCGGTGGGGTTATGGTATGGGCAGGCATAAGCTACGGACAACGAACACAATTGCATTTTATTGATGGCAATTTTAATGCACAGAGAAACCGTGACAAGAGGCCCATTGTCGTGCCATTCATCCGCCGCCATCACCTCATGTTTCAGCATGATAATGCATGGCCCCCATGTCGCAAGGATCTGTACACAATTCCTGGTAACTGAAAATGTCCCAGCTCTTCCATGGCCTGCATACTCACCAGACATGTCACCCATTGAGCATGTTTGGGATGCCCTGGATTGACGTGTACGACAGCGTGTTCCAGTTCCCGCCAATATCCAGCAACTAAGCACAGCCATTAAAGAGGAGTGGGACAACATTCCACAGGCCACAATCAACAGCCTGATCAACTATTTTTGAAGGAGATGTGTTGCTGGTGGAGTTGCCGTACCAGGCTGTGATGCAGCCCGACAGTATGCTCTCGATGGTGCTCCTGTAGAACACTGTGAGGGCCCTCGGGGACAGGCCGGATTTCTTCTAATAGGGGAACATGTTGGGAATAACAGTAACTTCACTGATGAATATATATTTCATGGGGCATTGATAAACATTGATAAACAATTAGCGGGTCAGTGTGAAGCTAGCAACAAGGTTAACTGGATTAGCTAGCGATTAGCTAGCAGCGAAGGACTAGATAGTGTGGAATGAGGTTAGCGCTTAGCTTAGCATATTGACATTAGACGTCTGGGCCGGGGACGGAGTTTGGCGTCGCTCCTAACTTGCACATCCTGATCTCAAATGACTTCAGGTACAAATGTCTCAAATCAATACAACTGTGTACTTCCTTCAGCCTCATATTCAGCAACCATCTCTACTTCTCTCCACTCTTCTACAGTCCCTCCCTCCCTCCATACCTCCCTCCCTCCATACCTCTCTCCCTCCATTCCTCCCTCCCTCCAAACTCTATCAGAGTGAGAGAGAGAGAGAGAGAGAGAGAGAGAGAGAGAGAGAGAGAGAGAGAGATGAATGAGTGGGCTCAGAAGAGAGAGATGGATGTGTGTTCTCAGGGGACAATTAACACAATGAAACAAATAGTGCACAAGAATTGGCAGGAGTCAGTGGCAATAGTGGAGAGAGACATGCCTATAGCGCATCTTCACCACATATCCCTCCCCTTCTTCTGGTCTCAATATTTTAAATGATGCTCGAGACACATTCCTCACTCATGAGCAGTAACCTCAAATATTGTCAGCAGTGGTCATTTCCCTTTCAACTAAAATCATTACAGTTCAGAATTTCTAACCACCCCCCTTAAACACACACATAATACTCAAAGTAATGGACATGTGACAGCAAGGCAGAATGGCACATTCCAAATGAGACCTGGGCACATAATACGTATTGACCAACATGCTACAAGACCATGGTGCTGCTACAAGACCATGGTGCTTGCCTACGGAGCTGTGAGGGGAACGGCACCTCCGTACCTTCAGGCTCTGATCAGTCCCTACACCCAAACGAGGGCACTGCGTTCATCCACCTCTGGCCTGCTGGCTCCCCTACCTCTGCGGAAGCATAGTTCCCGCTCAGCCCAGTCAAAACTGTTCGCTGCTCTGGCACCCCAATGGTGGAACAAGCTCCCTCACGACGCCAGGACAGCGGAGTCACTCACCACCTTCCGGAGACATTTGAAACCCCACCTCTTTAAGGAATACTTGGGATAGGATAAAGTAATCCTTCTCCCCCCCCAAAAAAACAAACAAAAAAAAAAAAACATTGGAAAGTGGTTATCCCACTGGCTATAAGGTGAATGCACCTATTTGTAAGTCGCTCTGGATAAGAGCATCTGCTAAATGACGTAAATGTAAATGTAAATGTAAATGTAATGGTACTGGATGCCCATTTGGTGAATGTAGATTGGCGGAGCAAATAAAAGAACATCATAGCAGTTGCCCCGTTGCAGATGTACACTTTGCCCAGGCCCTAAACACTGTCCACTAACCTTTTGGCGATGCGGGGGCACAAACTTCTCCGCATGGGCCTTTGTTGAAGCAGGTAAGGGAGCATTCTCTCCTGAGCGATGCACAGTGGACACTGGGGTTGTCTCCAGACCCCCAAGCAGTGACACAACTTCCATGCCACACCCAGGAACATGTTGCAGTGCAGTTATTTTCTCTCCAAGCCCGGGGAAAGGGTAAGAGCACACCCTCTCCATGCTCCGGAGAGAGCTGTCATAATCAATTCAGTGTCAGTCAATGTCGGGATGAAAACCTCACACGCCCCATCATAAGGCAGACACTCCTGCAGAGCGCCCCCTATAGGAACAGCAGAGGAGCAGGAAGGAGACAGTTCAGCCTCCAACATGGCGTCCTCACCAGGGCTGACTGGTAAACTTGACCCCGCCCTTATAAATCAAAATCTAATATTACAAGCTGAGGCGTATCACTTTATTCACTTAGCCTACCACAGAGATGAGAAGTGTTTTTTACCGCTTTTTATGGAAACCCAAACGAGTCATACCTAACCGCTCCAGTGGCTTTCCATAGCCCACCTACACACACTGCGGCACGCTCTGTCCATTGTGCTGACACAGCACAGATACAGATTTTTGGGGCACCAACCTGTCACTCAATCATTTGAACTCTTTTACTATTTTTATATAGGGACATAACACCAAAACTGTGGGTGGCACAAGTTTCAACTGAGGGGGGCTAAGCCCCCTTTAGCCCCCTCATGGAGCCGGGTACGGGATAAGGGGAAGGGTAGAATAAATGTACCCCCCCCCATCCCCTACCTCGCTCCCCCTCCCCTACATCTCTGTATGCCGTCTGTCACCCTGTTCATCCAATCAAAGGTGATGCCATGGACAACATTGGCCAACCATAACTTTTCAGTGTAGGGTCATTAGGGTACTTTATTGTGGTTTATCTAAACCTCGACATTTTCTGTGGAGCAACAAAAAATTATTTCAATATAGTGTAGTCCAAGGTTCCTCTTACGAAAGTTAAAAGCTTATAAACTAACAAATTGAGGGAAAAACCTTGAACTTTACATGAGAAAATATACAATACATTAACATGACCTATTGTAGCACTGTGTGTGTCATCTATGAGCAAAGGAAACTCCCCATCAGAGTTTTATAATACCTACCAGCTCAATGGATATAACTGATGGGTTGTGTGCAGCGGGCATCATTAAGCCCATCTGAATTACAGGTCTAATTGATGATAAGCTGCTGTAAGTGATCCACAGAGAACCAGAGCGCTGTAATGATATCTGAGACAGATGAAAGCCCCCTAACCCAGGGCAGGTGAGCTGACCGCCCGGCCCAACACTAGGCACTGAGGGCTAACCATTAACCACTGGACACAGCCAGAGGCAGCAGACACACACACACACACGCGCAAACGCACGCATGCATGCACGCACAAACACACACACACACACACACACACGCACACACAGACAGACAGACAAGCAGGCACTACCTATCAACCTATCAGCCAATCAGCCGCCAGTCTGCTACAATCATCCCGCCGCTATCAGCCCTCTAATTGGATCAGTAGCATGAATGTGATTACAGCAGGCGTATTTATTTACATAATAATTATTACTGCCATCCCACAGGAGCCATGAAAGAGGGTCTGGAAAGGAGGAGGGAGGGGTGAGGGAGGGAGGAGTGGAGGAAGGGTTGTGGAGTCCTCTCTCTCTCTGTCCAGTCCACAGCCAAACAGGGCTGCTGTGACGCTTTGGTGGAAGTTATTCTATTAGCGGGTCAGTGTGAAGCTAGCAACAAGGTTAACTGGATTAGCTAGCGATTAGCTAGCAGCGAAGGACTAGATAGTGTGGAATGAAGTTAGCGCTTAGCTTAGCATATTGTAATTAGACGTCTGACCGTGGACGGAGTTTGGCGTCGCTCCTAACTTGCACCTCCTGATCTCAAATGACTTCAGGTACAAATGTCTCAAATCAATACAACTGTGTACTTCCTTCAGCCTCATATTCAACAACCATCTCTACTTCTCTCCACTCTTCTACAGTCCCTCCCTTCCTCCATTCCTCCCTCCCTCCAAACTCTATCAGAGTGAGCGAGAGAGATAGAGATGAATGAGTGGGCTCAGAAGAGAGAGATGGATGTGTGTTCTCAGGAGACTCCCTACGTTTACGTTGGGCCCATTGAAGTTGTCCCAGGCCTGGCTTTGGCTGCTGTTAAATGCTGCTTAATCACGGAGCTCCAAACCCAGGCCATTATATCAGCATTGAGCTGCAGTGTTACACACACGGCGCCCGGACGGCCATCAGCCGCAGGGCCAGCACACACACACGAACACACACACGAACACACACACGTGCACACACACACACACACACACACACACACACACACGGCCAGAACAAACCACCTTTTGTTAATAACCCTCCATTAATCAGATTCATTACATAACGGAAGCCACTGGACTAGAGGGCGTATGTGTGTGTGTGTGTGTGTGTCTGTGTGTGTGTGTGTGTGTGTGTGTGTGTGTGTGTGTGTGTGTGTGTGTGTGTGTGTGTGTGTGTGTGTGTGTGTGTGTGCATGTGATCCATTACGGAAGCCACTGGACCAGAGGGCGGCCCGGCCTGCTTGATAAATATCCCATGGTGAAAAAAGACAATTTACTCACCTAGTCTAAACCATCCGTCTGCCTGGAAGTCTGTGTGTGTATGTGTGTGTATGTGTGTGTGTTTGTATTAGTCTAGGCATGGGTGGAACAGGAACCACGCAGCCTGCCTAAAGAGACCCAGAGGACTGTATAGCTGAGGGGCTGTAGACGGTAACTCAGTGATGGACCGATGGACGTGTGCTGCTCTCTCCCTCCCTGTCATCACAAAGTCTCCTCAGGGGCCAAACACTGTCCTCTCCCCTAATGGGGACTAATCACATATCTGGCAACCACTGTGTCCGGAATGACCCCTGACTCCCTTTCTAAGTGCTCTACCACCACCGTACTCTACTGCTACTGACACTGTAGAGTCACTATTCATTTTAAATGTACATAAAAACAACAACTAAATGAAATCAATAAGGGATCAATGTTAATTGATTATGGTTATGTGGATTACAAGGTAACACATTTCAGTTATCTTGCCTTTTCTGGCCATGTTGTTTTTTCTCCATTGTCTTTCCTCTTCTCATGTCTGAGACAGTCATTTGTTCTGTCACTTCCACTACTTCACAACTCATTCTACTCATTAATTACTATCATATACCATCCTCTCAATCTCTTTCTTTTCCATCTCTCCCTCCCTCTCTCTCCCTCCACCCATCTCTCTCCCTCCATCCTATCTGTTTCTCTCCAGTCTTCTCCCCCCCCCCACCAATCCCTCCTTCCAATCTGTCTCTCTCCAGGCTGCCAGTGACAGAGACAGGGCTCTTCATAACAGATAAAGCAACTAATGTCATTAATTATAAACCAATATGTTACCCTGAGCCTCCTGGGGCTCCTGGCCCAACACTGGCATCTGGTACAGTCTCCTAGGGAGGGAGAGGGGGAGAGGGGGAAAGAGGGATGGGGAGAGAAGGAGAGAGGGATGGGGAGAGAAGGAGAGAGGGATGGGGAGAGAAGGAGAGATGGATGGGGAGAGAAGGAGAGAGGAATGGGGAGAGAAGGACAGAGGGATGGGGAGAGAAGGAGAGAGGAATGGGGAGAGAAGGACAGAGGGATGGGGAGAGAAGGAGAGAGGGATGGAGAATGGAAGAATAGAAGAGGAGGAAGGAAAGTCTTAAACTGTCCCCTTTTGTCTGGAAGGGGAGAGTGGTTGACAGCGGAGTGGTTGAGAGCGGAGTGGTTGACAGCGGAGTGGTTGACAGCAGAGTGGTTGACAACAGAGTGGTTGACAGCAGAGTGGTTGACAGCAGAGTGGTTGACAGCAGAGTGGTTGACAGCAGAGTGGTTGACAGCAGAGTGGTTGACAGCAGAGTGGTTGACAGCAGAGTGGTTGACAGCAGAGTGGTTGACAGCAGAGTGGTTGACAGCAGAGTGGTTCGCGTGACCTGTGGTCCCGGCCGTCCTATCAGTGGGGGGGCAGGCGGTAATTTTATATATGTTTCTGGATCGGTGTGGCATGACCTACACCACTGACCAACTGTAAACA
This sequence comes from Coregonus lavaretus, assembly GCF_964263955.1. Lineage (NCBI taxonomy): Eukaryota > Metazoa > Chordata > Actinopteri > Salmoniformes > Salmonidae > Coregonus > Coregonus lavaretus. The sequence goes on from NW_028160154.1 coordinate 51,463, forward strand.
AACTATTGCACTACTGTCAACAAGAAGAAGAATGGATTTCACAAGTCAAAAACAAAATAAAAATGATAAGTAGTTTATCAGATAAACACTGACAGTGACAGGTGTCTTTCTACCAACAAGAACATCTGCCTATTACTTTTTCAATACTACATCCCAACTGAGCTTGAGCATATACCACCACCTCAACACACACACACCTCTACAATAGTGTGTAGGACATGGATTTGAGAGAGGAGGCAGGATAAGGATGGGGGTTGTAACAGGTGTGTCCCTCACGCTACGCTGCCTCCCAGCTCTCACAACTACAGCCAATCAGTTACGCTTCACGTTCACACAGAGGCATTGTGGGAGATAAATAAATAAGGGAGTCGCATGTGTCTCTGGCATTAATAGTAATTGTGTGTGTAAACTGTTTTAGATCAGCCTGAGTCTCACAGCTGCCCTGGAAATCACCACAGACTAGAGTTTGGCAGCTGATCAGCTCTGTGTGTGGAGGGGGGCGGCAGGTAGCCTAGCGGTTAAGAGTGTTGGGCCACTAACCGAAAGGTTGCTGGTTCGAATGCCTGAGCTGACTAGGTGAAAGAGATCTGCCTATGTGCCCTTGCATCTGGTAAATGTGTGTGTGTGTGTGTGTGTGTGTGTGTGTGTGTGTGTGTGTGTGTGTGTGTGTGTGTGTGTGTGTGTGTGTGTGTGTGTATGTGTGTGTGTGTGCGCACACTTAAGATTGCTAAACGGTTGTCAGTTCATGAAAGGATGTCCAGAGCACAAACATGAAAGGCGGTATGAAGAGATTCACAGGTGCAGTCTGTGTTGGCTTGGGGAGTTTAGAATGAGTTCTGTGTGCAGTGCTCACTGGCTATTGGGGGAAATGGGAGCAGTCTGTGTTGGCTTGGGGAGTTTAGAATGACTTCTGTGTGCAATGCTCACTGGCTATTGGGGCACTGTGTGTGTCATTAAGTTAAGCTAGTGGTTAAGAGCTGGGTTGGGTTAATGATGCTCTCAAAGGCAGACAGACAGCATGCCTAACCTTTGGACTTCACATAGTGTCCTCAGGATAATCCCTATGTCATAAATATCACCCTATCTGCACGCAAATGTACGCATGCACAGGCGCTCATCAGTGGTTCTCAGCGCTTTTCTGTCCTTTGATTCTGAGTCGCCTGGACGGTCAGGGTCAGGTCTGTGGTGTCTGTTACACTGCCTGCATTCCCTGACCACACACACACACACACACACAAACGAGATCACCACTCTGCCCACAGACGCCCAGCCTTGCCTCATGATTAGTATTGCCTCTTCCATGCTTTGTTTTTCTGCTTTGTTTGTTTGCCTCTGTGCACAACTATTTCCCTGGAACGTAGCATGATTGCACTGTAGAGTTAGCAACACCCATTTATTACCTCAAGAGTAGACTTCTATTTAGGCTCATTCCATGGCAGCTATATTTAACATGGCATGCCAGTATAACTAAACGTTACTACTGTGTGGATCCTGCACCTCACACATACATTCTCTCAGGCCCATAATACCCAACTTGATCTGTCCAAGGGATGAACCGTCTTATAGGCCTACACATCAACACATCAACAGAGAGACAGAGAGAGAAGGAGCAGAGAGAGAGAGAGAGAGAGAGAGATAGAGAGAGACTGAGTAGGATAACAATGCTGAACAAGCACAAAAGAATGCAACATCATTTATTAGCCTATTGCTCAATATACCTGTGTTATTAGTTTGTTATGGGGTTGCAATAAATTAGAGCTATGCTAACTTGATACAATCCGTTTCCCTGTGATTTATTTGTATGAATAGGCCTATTAGAGAGAGACCAAGGACTAGTGGGCTGAGACTGGGCCAAAGCAGCATTGCCTGACAACGCAACAGACTCTTGTTTACTTGTGTTAGCAGGCGCTGATTTCCTAAATTATGCAGAAGCACCTTGATAAGGGGGGGGGGGGGGGGGGGGGGCAGTAGGAGAGAATACACACGGGGGAAAAAGACAGGGGGAGGGAGGAGAGGAGAGAAAAGTGAGGTGAATCAAGCGATTCATCATTTGGACTTACAACGCACTCATTCTTGGATCATGAATAATTTGGCAGCACAACACTTTTTTTGCATTAGACTAACGATTCATTTGCAGCTCAAGAATATTCATACACTCATGGGGCTGTTCTGCGTTTTTTCCCCATTTACTAATGCTTTTCTGGCGAAAGAGGCACGGGAAATATAGGTCAGACAGCGGTGCGCACAGCGCGATGGTGCTGATGAGGATGAGGATGGCTCTTTGGCGCAGTGGCGCGGTGGCGCAGTCTCCAGGCGACCATACGGGGAGTCCCGGCTGCATTGGCTTGGCCCGGAGACAGCGGGCTTCATGCCGCGCTGCTATTAATACAGCCACTGCTGCTTTAATATTTAATTGCGCTGATGGACTGCATCTGTGCTGCTCCGTGATGCAAACAATATTATACATACTAAGTGGCTTAATTGTAATTAGAGCTGAAAATTTAATTAAACCTAACAATAAAGGAGATGGCAGCATTTTTGTTTTTGCCTGCTGCTTTTCCCCCCTCACTGGTTTGGTTAACTCCTTGTGTACTGCTGTGGTGTTGTATTGTCCGCGTGCATTAGTGCTGACACAGTGTGCAGTAAAGTGCTTGTAACTTGTGCTACTCTGCCTGTGTGTCAGGGCTAAAGGAATTTATATCAATATCTAGTTAATATGTCAACATTAACTAGATAACTAATCATTTTTAAACCAGTATTTTTGTCCAGTGAATGATCTCGATGCCTCTCCAAGGGTCCAAAGAGTGTTCATAATGTTCTTTAAATACTCTGATTCTCTCTGAGATGAGAAGAGTGCTGTTATGGGCCTACTATGCTGCTTCAGCACCACACAGCCCACTGAGCCCAGGTTCCAGTCCTCATTGCTCCAGACTTTGGCTACACACACAGCAGAGAGAGACCACAGGTCAACTAGACAATGCTCTAGGAATCTGGGGCACTGATGAACAACTTTTAAATTATTTATTTAAATTGTCAAGCACAATACAAATACATACACACACATATACTGTACACACACACACATACACACACACACACACAGTCTGTTTTTGTGTGTATTATTTATCAGGAGCGAGGCGTGTTAGGTGTGTGTGTGTGTGTGTCCGTAAACAGCTCCGTGTTGGGCAACATGCTTTTGCACTTCCAGTTCCAGCCTCCTCCCAGGCCGGCCTGGCGGGTGAGTAGAGGAGAGGCTGATCAGCGCAGAGCAGAGGCGACAGCCTGCCAAACAACAGCTCTGCTACAGCCTGTCCTCTCACAGCCCCTTAGTTCTGACAGCACCAGGCATACTGCCCCATCGACACATGAACACATGAACCCAGCACGCTTTAATGAATAAATAAGCAGCAATCTGTCAAGAAAAGAGTCTGTCCTTTATTTGATTTTTTCTCTCTTTTTCAGTTTCTGATGGGAGAGACCATTAGTATTAGAATACGTATCTCTGTCTCATCTCATTCTCTCTTTTTTCTCTGCTATACACAGACACACGCACACGCACACACACAGTGAGACCCCAGACAGAAGTGGGGGGTCTGGATTGGCAGACAGACAGAGGGAGGGAGGGAGGGAGTGAGTGAGGGATGGAGGGGGGAGGGACAGTGTGTGTTAGGGATGTGGTTGAGTGTCACCAGGTTGTCATTAGTCCGGCATCTGCTCTCATCACACATTCCATTATGTGGTTGAACAGAGCCAGAGTTGGGACACAGAACCGGGACACAAACAGGCAGACAGCGTTTACTGGGCTGGAGGCTGGAGGAGGGTATATACGGTACTGTGTCTGAAATGGCATTCTATGGAAACATGGTGTTTCCTCACACAAGGTAATATAATATATCATCAGCTTTTTAGCAGACACACTTATCCAAAGCGACTTACAATAGTGCCTGTGCATACATTTTTGTATTGGTGACCCCAGCAGGAAAGTTGAGTCCTTTAAATTACTCCCACTCTCTGATCCTTTAAACACTAGGAAGTGTCTGTGAGATTTTCCTCAGATTGAGTGTAGAAAGCCATGATAGCCTATGGGAAGATATTATGAATGGAAGGTATTGTCAGACATAAGCTCAGCCTTCTGAACCTGGTAGAGAATGAAGGAGAGGGTGAAAGAAAGAAAGAAAGAAAGATAAACCGAGAGAGAGAGAGAGAGAGAGAGAGAGAGAGAGAGAGAGAGAGAGAGAGAGAGAGAGAGAGAGAGAGAGAAGAGAGAGAGAGAGAGAGAGAGAGAGAGAGAGAGAGAAAGAGAGAGAGAGAGAGAGAGAGAGAGAGAGAGAGAAAGAGAGAGAGAAAGAGAGAAAGAGAGAAGGAAGGAAGCAAAAGATGAAGAGAGAGGAGGAGAAGGAGTGTAGAATCGATACAGGGACAAATGTATTCAATGCCTGCTGATAGTAACCAGAAATATGGCTGTGATTGAATGACAACCTGCCCCATCCCCTATCCCACTCCTAACAGTCCAGTACTCCTGGCTGGCTCTGCCACAAGCCTCTGTCGTCATCCACCCTGTATCCAGGTTAAGGTCTTACAATACACCAGCATACTGTAAACGTACACACGCACGCATGCACGCACAAACACATATTTTACACATTCTTTACACAACACATTATGTACACATAAAGACCCCATGCATACGTCTTAATTTAATTATGTTGCTATAGAATAAACTAGAGTATATGCTACCAGGAGCTATGGTATGTCTTCCCAATGTCACATGTCCATGGGAGCCAGGAGAAATAGACCCATGTTGCATCCCAAATGGCACCCTATGCCTTATGTAAGCAGGTAGCCTAGCGGTTAGAGCATTGGGCCAGTAACCGAAAAATTGCTGGTTCGAATACCCGAGCTGTCAAGGTGAAAAATGTGCCGTTGGGCAAGGCACTTAACCGTCATTTGCACCAGGGGTGCTGTACTACTATGGCTGACTCTGCAAAACAACACATTTCATTGCATCTATCCGGTGTAGTGCACTACTTTTTCCCAGAGTCTTATGGGCCCAGGTCAAACGTAGTGCACTATATAGGAAATAAGGTGCAATTTGGGAGGCAACATTTGACAAGGGGCCAAAAGATCGCTATGTCCAACCCTCGGTATACCAGTAAAGGCACATCATTTGAATGGATTCAGCAAGTACTGTACCCTCGCTGCATCATTAGCAAATTGGATCTAATATTGATTATATATCAGTAATTAATGATATATGCTGGTCATATTAATTAGGTTAGGTTAACACAATCTGGATAAGGTCATGTAGGAGGCCATTTTGCATTTCTTCTAAGGTAAATTGATCTGTTTTATTAAATTGGTTTTGTAGGTAGCTGGACCATGTGGAGAATGTAGCTAACTGTAGATTGACTGTTCATAGACCTCTAATGGCCTGGCCGTTTTTCGTTTTTAGAATGAATCGAATTAGAATTAATAGAAATAGAATTAGAACCATTCTATTTCTATAGTTTGATCCTCACTGTTGTTGTGAAGAATCTCTGGTTATATGAATGACTAAATGATATAGTTATGTGAATAAGTATATTGCCTCTTGTGTGAGGCCAACCAGCTCGCTATGATGTTCCGTCTCTTTAGAAACACGGGTTAACAAGAACACGGGATAGCTCGTAGATTTTATTAGAGGAGTAAAAAAAAAATCTCATAAAAATATTGCAGCTGATACTGTTCTTGTAATTTCCCCCTTTTTTATTGGCTGCTCAAAGTTGAAGGTGCATAATAAGCTGCTAAGTCAATGTGTTTGGGTTTTATGACAGTGGGGGGATGGTGTGATGTGTAGGTTGGATAACTAAGGACACTGTACTTAATGACAACCTTGTTTTACAAACGGTGTCACTGGCCGTGACATGTAACAGAGCTGCACTTTGACCCCCATCACCTCTAGTGAGAGCATCACATCACGTGGCATGACACAGCTAATATTCAATATTTAGCGTAACATAACTCAATATACAATATTTTGTGTAACTTTACTCAATATTATGTCAACATTCGTATTACTAAATGAGGGAGTCCAAATAGGTGATATAGCTCTGATATTAACCAATATGGACTTCATAATATGGACTTGATTATGGCCTATGTTGATTTATTACCAGGCTAATTTCATGATTACATTTCCAGTGGCCAGGCCTCTTCCTGTTCTCTAATTAGAGCAGGTTAAGTATCATAACCAGGCTCTGGGAATCTATTTGGTCATTTTCCCCAAGCCCCTGAAACGTCTGTTTTGTTCTGCTACTATAATCTACCTGGTCTGTACGGACTGGTGTTTCATACCCCATCAATCCTCAACACAGTGTGCGTGTGTGCTTGAGTGGTCACACCACCATTCATGTGAACTCTCAACTCCTGCTACTGACGACTCTCATGTGCCTTACATCTATAAAACCACATTGCCATTCAAATAAAATGAAAGTGTTTTGGCAGGAAGAGGTCATGATAAAGATGAGCAGAGTATTTTATGGGGTAGTTTTATGGAGGATCTAGTTGTTATAGATTTATAAAGAGGCAGCTTCTCACGACATGATGAGGGGGGATGAGGCCGTTGGATGCACCTGAGTTTAATAGTCTGTTAAAGAGATTGGTTGGGTTACAACTCTTACACTCTCACTCACAAACACACACACACACACACACACAGGCACATGCGCAGAAGGACGCACACAAACACACACAGCCTGCATACACACACACACACACACACACACACGCACACAGGCACATGCACATGTAACAGAGTTGGTTATGTTTCCACTTGCCCCTGCAGAAATATGTATTCAATGTTTATTCCTATCGGTTGGTTTAATTTACATATCAATAAGGTGTTATGCCATTGGTCATGCTTGCAGATAGGTGGAGATGGCGACCGTCAATTCTTCCCAGTCTGATAACTCTATGGAAGCGGTAGGTCACGTTCTGAAATACTGTATTTTATTTTCATATTTACAATGTGTATGAGTTCACTATGTACATTTCCTGATATATATGTATATATATATATATATATATATATATATATATACACACAGTGGGGGAAAAAAGTATTTAGTCAGCCACCAATTGTGCAAGTTGTCCCACTTAAAAAGATGAGAGAGGCCTGTAATTTTCATCATAGGTACACGTCAACTATGACAGACAAAATGAGAAAAAAAAATCATAGGTATGGTGTTCTTTGCCACTCCTTCGTTGCCCAGGCAGTGTGTTTGGGATCATTGTCATGCTGAAAGACCCAGCCACGTTTCATCTTCAATGCCCTTGCTGATGGAAGGAGGTTTTCACTCAAAATCTCACGATACATGGCCCCATTCATTCTTTCCTTTACACGGATCAGTCGTCCTGGTCCCTTTGCAGAAAAACAGCCCCAAAGCATGATGTTTCCACCCCCATGCTTCACAGTAGGTATGGTGTTCTTTGGATGCAACTCAGCATTCTTTGTCCTCCAAACAAGACGAGTTGAGTTTTTAACAAAAAGTTATATTTTGGTTTCATCTGACCATATGACATTCTCCCAATCCTCTTCTGGATCATCCAAATGCACTCTAGCAAACTTCAGACGGGCCTGGACATGTACTGGCTTAAGCAGGGGGACACGTCTGGCACTGCAGGATTTGAGTCCCTGGCGGCGTAGTGTGTTACTGATGGTAGGCTTTGTTACTTTGGTCCCAGCTCTCTGCAGGTCATTCACTTGTTCCCCCCGTGTGGTTCTGGGATTTTTGCTCACCGTTCTTGTGATCATTTTGACCCCACGGGGTGAGATCTTGCGTGGAGCCCCAGATCGAGGGAGATTATCAGTGGTCTTGTATGTCTTCCATTTCCTAATAATTGCTTCCACAGTTGATTTCTTCAAACCAAGCTGCTTACCTATTGCAGATTCAGTCTTCCCAGCCTGGTGCAGGTCTACACTTTTGTTTCTGGTGTCCTTTGACAGCTCTTTGGTCTTGGCCATAGTGGAGTTTGGAGTGTGACTGTTTGAGGTTGTGGACAGGTGTCTTTTATACTGATAACAAGTTCAAACAGGTGCCATTAATACAGGTAACGAGTGGAGGACAGAGGAGCCTCTTAAAGAAGAAGTTACAGGTCTGTGAGAGCCAGAAATCTTGCTTATTTATAGGTGACCAAATACTTATTTTCCACCATAATTTGCAAATAAATTCATTAATTAAAAATCAACGCAATGCTCAAACGCATTACGAAGGAAAGAAATTCCACAAATTAAGTTTTAACAAGGCACACCTGTTAATTGAAATGC